>NC_137021.1:42928087-43035587 GCF_032717465.1 Coenobita brevimanus
ATTTCGCTGGCTATTAATTACAACTTTTTTATCATTTTCGTTATTGTTTCCAAAATTCGGTTAGCGATTTTTTTGCTGTATGATTAATTTGTACACTGAAGGAATGAGAGAGAGAGAGAGAGAGAGAGAGAGAGAGAGAGAGAGAGAGAGAGAGAGAGAGAGAGAGAGAGAGAGAGAGATGGTATGTAAGTATTTAGAAGGGTGAAGTAGGAGAGTTAGAAACGGGAGGGGGAGGAAGTAACAGTAAAGGTGGGAGGGGAAGAGTGGAGTTAGGAAGGAGTGGGAGGGGGAGGAAGGAAAAGGAAATAGGAGGAGAAACAGAGAGAGGGTGAGAGAGTGAGAGAGAAGAGGGAGAGAGGGGGGTGGGGGAAGTGGGAGAAAAGGCAGGGAGAGTGTGTGTGAAAAGAGGGAACAGAGGAGAGTATTTAGAGGGAAAAGTGAGTGAGGAAGAGAGAGAGAGAGAGAGAGAGGATGGTAGACAAGAAACAGGGATGGAGAGAGGGGAGGAGATCGAGGGAAACAGGGAGGGAGAAAGTGAGTATAGAGCCAAGGCGAAAGGAAAGGAGAGGGAATGCCGGAGGGATAGGAGGGTGGAAGGGGAAGGGGGGAGGAAGGAAGGGAAGAGGGGGCGGGAGGAGGGAGGGAGAGTAATCATGTTCTTAAAATTGCTTGCGAGAGTTTGCTTGTGATCTTGAGGGGGTACACACACACACACACACACACACAGACAAGGTCCTACTTACACAGACACATTTTCACAGAATGCCTGAAATTTTTCGTGTTGTCTTTGTTGAATTCTCTCTCTCTCTCTCTCTCTCTCTCTCTCTCTCTCTCTCTCTCTCTAAATATGTATGTATGCATATATATTCTTATAATCATCTTCATCTGCTCTTACTTCCACCTTCCCACGTACAATTTCCTTTCGTTGTTATCTTCACACTCTTTCTATTCCTCCCTTCCTCTCTGTCTTCCCCCTCCCTTCCTTTCCCCTCTCACCCTCCCTCCGTCTTCTCTCCACCACTCTCCCTGTTAACCCTCTCTTTCACATTTCCTCATTCTTCTCGCCTTCCTTCCCTCCCTCACCCCTTTCACTCACCCTTCCCTCCACCCCTCTCTCACTCCTCTCCCTCACCCTTCATCCTTCCCTCCACCCCTCCCTCTGTCACTCTCTCCCTCACCCTCCCTCCTTCCCTCCACGCCTCCCTCTCTCACAGTTTATTTTGCTTTAATCAGTAACACACCAACTTATTAGGTCCACATCACACCCACCAGGCTTGCCAGAGAGAGAGAGAGAGAGAGAGAGAGAGAGAGATTTTCGGATGGGCCAATGATATAGAGCTGAAATTCCACCCACTTATTCCTTATTACTTCCTTTATAGGCCTATCGTAACCCTCTAAGTATAGCCTAAGATCCTTATTTTTTTACTCTTCCAAGCTTCATACTCCTTTATTTACCTATGGAAAAGAGACTTTTCGCTCTCAAGGGGTTACATTTAAAACCTTTATTTCCATCAAATTTCACGAATAATATATACTCGTGACCATACAGACATTTTTTTTTTTTAATGAAGGAAAACCCACTATTTCAGCAGATTAATTATTTTTTACCTTTCTATAATCACAGTCCGTATATAAGCTACTATGTGGAAGGAGATATAGATACTAAGGTCAATTCTCTCTCTCTATCTCCATAACAAACTTAATATCTCTCCTTCCTTCCCACTGTCCTTCTCTCTATCATCCCCACCCTCTCTCCCTCTCGCTCCATAACAAACTCATTATCTCCCCTTCCTTTCCATTGTTCTTTCTATGACCTCTCTCTCTCTCTCTCTCTCTCTCTCTCTCTCTCTCTCTCCAGTCATTACCTTTTTCACATATACTGATCATTACTAAATTTCTCTACGTCCTCAGTCTCGTCTTCCTTTTTTTCTCTCGTTTCTTCATCATTCCATTCCTTCCTTCTTAGTTTTCTTTTAATTCTTACATTTATCGCTTCTCAGGTCACCTTCCTTCCTTCCATCTTTTCTTCCCTCCTTCCTTTCTTCCCCATTTACTTCCTCCCTCCCTCCCTCCATTGCATTTCCTCATCATCTTTCCAGTCATCTTCTTGCTTATGCTATACATAGTTACTCTGAATGGGTTTAAGATGATAGCGATAATGACGAAAAGCAGAAGAAAAAGAAAGAAGAGCAGGAAGGGAGGACTAAAATAAGAGTATTGGAGGGAGGGAATGAAGGATGGAAAGAGGAAAATGAAAATAAGACTGGGAGAAAAAGGAAGAGGAAGGAAAGAGGAGATAAAGAAGAGAGAAAGGAGCAGCCAAGGAAGAGAGATGGAGGGAAACGAGAGGATGCAAGACGGAGATGGAGAGAAAATTGATAAATGTAACAAAAAGCTAAGTAAGAAAATGGATAGAAAATATAATAACAAATTAATATAATGCAGTGATTATCTTGCTGCTAACAACGCTCATACGTTTATATTTTCCTTTTCCCTCTTTAATTCCTTTCTCCATCTTTATTTATTTTTTTTAATGTCTCAGCCTTGGCCACTCCATGTACTGTAGTACTTTTACAATAACTTGGTCTAGAATTTCGCCCATTTGCAGCTTATTTTACGTCAGGGACCGAAGAAGACAACGGTACTGGTCCTCACTCTTTTCATAGCACTTTTTCGTGACTAGCATAATTTTGAGTTAATCTCTTGTTACAACTCAGCAGTGACGATGGTGACAAGGCAATTCTAGGTCAAGTTAGAGTAAAAGGAGTATAGTGGTCAATATGATTAGGGTGATGGTGATATATACTGGGGGTATGCCCGCTGTGAGTTTGGTGTATCAATTATGTACGTTTTCTTATCCAGGGAAGTCTAGATTAGGTTAGGTTTGTGGTCTTAGTGTTAGTTTAGTGTGTTAGTCAGTTAGGTTAATCTGTTAAATTAGGTCAGGTGAGGGTAGGTTAAGTTAAAGCTTAAAATAGGAAACAAATGGAAAAAATAATCATCCTGGGAAATTCAAAATAAACGCGTAGTGTAAAAAATGGTACACAGAAGGTAAATCCATTATGTCCACTATTTTAGGTTGTAATTAATCCAAACACTTGCGATGAATATCTTACATTTATATTACAATTACTGCAGTGACGGATTTGGAAACAATTTTTGAGGAATGTAGTAATGAGTCAGCGTGAATTAAAACTTGTAATATTTCTGCTGAGACTGACACCCCCTCTTTTCCAATATACTGGATCCGGACCTGATGATGGTGATGGTGATGATGATGATGAAAAGACACAGGAAATGGGAGAAGACAAAGAAATCAATAAATGGATGAAAAATATATGAGAAAGAAGGGAAGATGCGACCGAAAAGAAGAGATTCCAACATTTTATGACGGCAGAGTATAGGATGAAAAGAATTAAATATAAAAATGTGTGTGTAATTGTTTGCCCGTCAAAGCGGTGCCTTGATGGAGCAACAATATTATCAAACTTCTGACCCGACACAACAATTTACAACACTGAAAACTTGATGATAAAAAGCCTTCATTCTCACTCTCATTTACCATCTCTCTCTCTCTCTCTCTCTCTTTCCTCCCTCCCTCTCTCCTCTTCCTCTCTACTTCCCTCTTTCCCTCCCTCCCTCCTTCTTCCTCTCTCCTTCCTTCTATCCCTCCCTCCTTTATTCCTCCCTCTCTCCTTCCCTCATTCCCTCCTTCTCTCCCTCCCTTCCTCAAGAAAGAAAAATACAATAAAAACTCAGGCTGTCGCTCTTTAAACTGAGGCAAGCAAAGTCGCGGCAAAACGTGGCAATATTGTTTTTTTCTTCCTGTGCGTGATGTCAGCATCATGTTTACATTATGGCGGCACCACCAGCCTGAAGGGCAATGGCTTGGACGATATGTTTATTCTGCAGTATTTTTGCCCCAGGATGGTTTTCCCCAAGCTGGCATGAGGAAGAGGAGGCAAAGAAAGGTAGAGTGAAAGATAAGCTCTCACACACACACACACACACACACACACCATGAAGGGGTAAGCATCACCTGGATAAAACAGTCAGGTGTTAACAATCATTAACCTTGAATAGTCTCGTTGAGCTAAACTCCCGCAATCCGATTAACTCTGTTATTCCTGCCACTGTGTCAACACGCGATTTTGTCCAACCCGATATCGTCCACGGTGATTTTGTCTGACGGGATTTTGTTCAAGCGACTTTGCCCAAAGCGTTTCTCTTCAACGCGATTTTGTTCAACGGGATCTTGTCCAAAGCTATTTTCCAGAGCGATTTTGTTCAACACGATTTGTTCAACGCGATTTTGTCCAACGCAATATTGTCCAACGCGATTTTCTTGAACTTCAGATTGATGTAGGGCAGTGAAGGGGTTAATGGAGGCTGTATCTGATCCTGCTGTTCCAAAGATCTCTCCTGAGCTGAATAAAATCGTCTGGAGATGGCAGGAGTAGGCTAACAACAAAACATACTCCCCGACACTCGCCCTCCGCCCCAGACTCTGTTCGTCGTAATCCTGGTGACCTGAAATATTCCTAACATCTTTGTCTTAACGATTTATTACGTATATTACACCTGGATTTTACTTTTTATCAGTAACGCGAGGCAGGATGGGATCGTTTTCGGTACCTCGCCCTATAGCACCTACACCGTTGAGTGAGATTCAGCCTGTGTGTGTGTGTGTGTGTGTGTGTGTGTGTGTGTGTGTGTGTGTGTGTGTGCTTCAACTCCTCCTGGGCTATAAGAGGGATTTGAATGAAACTCGCCAGATGAGTTCGTCGGGTTACTGGAAGTCTTTCACTATATACAATTTTCCAATCATGATTTTTAGGGGAAATAGCCCCCCTCACCAAATTAAAACTTCTCAGTGAAAAGAAGGCAGATATGGCTGTGATATCTTAGTACATGATGTACAATGGACTCTCATCCGTAATGAGATATTTGGGTAGCGTGACCCCCACAATGACTCTTGGGGGAGGGGGGGTCAGCCCCCTCCCAAACCTGTAAACGATCAGAAATAGGGGAAAGATTTGAATGAAGCGTCGCAGGTGAGTTCGTCTGGTTACTCCGAACGTCATCCACTACACACATATTTCGAACCATGATTTTTTTTTAGAGGGGTCAATTCCCTCATCATATAAAATAATTCAAATAGTGGAAGGAGGGCAGATAAGGCTTTGACATCACAGTGCATGTTGTACAATGGACCCTCATCCATAATGCGATTACTGGGTAGTATGACCCCCCAGTGGTTCTTGCAGGGGATCAGCCCCCCTTCCAAAAATAAAAAATATCTGAAATACAGGGAAGTTAGCCCATGGTTTTTCAACGAACAAGACGTACATATCGCAGGACTGGACATGCAGTGTTCGTGTTTCCTCGGAACGCACAGGAAAAGACTGCCTTACGAAACAGGCATTACAGGAGAATAGAAATACGGCGCCGTGAAGATGCAATCACTGGCACACACCCAGCCACACAGCCACCAGGAAGGGGTATGATGGCCAGGAATAAAACCAGGATCAGCGAGAAGGAAATGAAATTAACTCTTTGAACCCGGTGGCATATTTTACCTTACTTTTGTTACCTATAGAAGATTTTCTTGGGATGAGTTTGTCGGACGGATACAACCTTCCTTTACCCCTTCACTACACACAGGTGTTGCCCAAGCTGAATAAAACCGTGTGTAGTGGCAGGAATAAAGCCTACCCTGCTACTGCCCCCGTGCCTGCCCTAACACTGAGGGAAGGCAGACAGGCGTATACACACACCAACACCAGGTCTCAGGAAGGGCAATGCTCGCCTTCACCAGTTTATGTCTGCTCTTAAAAACCAACCACGTTTACCACCACACACATGTACACAGTCGTGTATGTATAACTACATATGTGCACACTATAATATCATAATAAAAACCAACCACGTTTACCACCACACACATGTACACAGTCGTGTATGTATAACTACATGTGCACACTATAATATCATAATAAAAACCAACCAGGTTTACCACCACACACATGTACACAGTCGTGTATGCATAACTACATATGTGCACACTATAATATCATAATAAACACGCAGATATTTACATGATTCCGTAAGTACAAACACACATGCATTCATAAAAACATACACAGGCTTTGCACACACGCACGCGGTTGCTCACACACAGGCACGCATGAATCCTGGCCAACAAGATTAGGGGTATAAGGGGAGATATATATGGAGGGAAGGAGGAGGAGGAGGAAAAAACGAAGAGTAAAATGAGGAGGGAGAAGAGAGGGAGAGTGTGAGAGAGAGAGAAGCCGAGGGAGGAGAAAATAAAGCAGAAGGAATAAGGGAAGAAGAGAGGTAGCGTATGGAGGGAGGGAAGAAGAGAAAAGAGAAAGGATAGAGAAGAGAGGGAAATAGGGAGAAAGGAAGGATGGGATGAAGGGAGATCAGAAAAATGGAATGCGGAGGACAGTGGGAGGAAGATGGATAAAAAGAAGGACGAAGAGGAAGATATATAAAAGAGAGGTATGGAGGGAGGAAGGGAGACAGAGAAGAGAAGGAAGGAGGGGAGAGAAGAAAGGAAGGAAGGAAGAAGGGGAGGGGGAAAGTGAGAGGAAAGAAACGTGGGAGGGAGAGAGGAAGACAGGAAAGAGAGGCGAAGAGGAGGAAGGTAGAGCGATAGGGAGGAAGTAAGAGAAGGAAGCGAAGAAAGAAATGGAAGAGGGAAGGAGGACTGGAAGCTAAGATAAAGGAGGAAAGTAATGCGTTTACGGCACTGTGTGAATGAGAGAGAGAGAGAGAGAGAGAGAGAGAGAGAGAGAGAGAGAGAGAGAGAGAGAATGAAAGTGAAGATAAGGAAGAAGTAAAAGAAAGACGAAGACAAAAAAAAAAAAGAAAACTGTAAATATCTACAAAAATAAAGAAAATGTTTTATAGATGAAGCATACTGTAGAACGAATAGGAAATATAAGTGACCGGAAATAGGCCTACACACCTGCAATTAAGTTACCTGGAACAACCTAATTATACCCAGGATCCAGCCCAGGTGTGAGAGAGAAAAAGATATTTTCTCCCCGACTATCACTCTCTGACATAGGCTACATAAGTGTGTGTGTGTGTGTGTGTGTGTGTGTGTGAGAGAGAGAGAGAGAGAGAGAGAGAGAGAGAGAGAGAGAGAGAGAGAGAGCAATAAGGAAGGCAGACCAGACTGTAGTGCATGGTAAACCTCCTCATCCACAATGGGACATGAAATGAAGGTGATAATGAGAGAGAGAGAGAGAGAGAGAGAGAGAGAGAGAGCAATAAGGAAGGCAGACCAGACTGTAGTGCATGGTAAACCTCCTCCTCCACAATGAGACATGAAATGAAGGTGATAATGAGAGAGAGAGAGAGAGAGAGAGAGAGAGAGAGAGAGAGAGTGAGAGTCTTTTTTAAGACAATTTGCAAGTCTCCGCATCACAAAAATAAGTGTAACTGATAATGATCATAGTGATAATAATATTAAAAATAATAATAATAATAATATGGCAGTATCAGTAGTAGCAAAACAGCAGTAATAGCAGTTTAGCAGTAGTAGAATAATTAACACCAAGAACAACAAAAACACTATCACCAAACATAAACACATCAACAATATTGGAACCAAAATTTATAATGGACTACCTTTGTAATGGATTAATACTTTTTTTCTTTTGAGAGAGAGAGAGAGAGAGAGAGAGAGAGAGAGAGAGAGAGCTAATGGACGTTGCTCACCTTTAATTACGGTCGTTATTTACCTGCCTCATACAGGTAAGCAAACTGATGCTTTAAGTTGTTTATTGCTTCACTTCACCCCCCCCCCCCGCCTGTCTGATTCTGCCCCATCCCTCGCAGCTTTAGTCCTCATCAGTAAAGTGACAGCAGGTGTGTGTGTGTGTGTGTGTGTGTGTGTGTGTGTGTGTGTGTGTGTGTGTGTGTGTGTGTGTGTGTGTGAAATTTTCTCAAACTTGAAGTATATGTAATCATCGGGTCAGGCTCGTTAACCTTATTTCTCTCCCTCTCTCTCTCTCTCTCTCTCTCTCTCTCTTCGCCGCACTGTTACATTTTTTTTCTCTTCTCGTTACTTCACTGGTCGCTTCTGAACTTCCTACTTGCATCCCTCTTTCATTATGACAGGCGCGTAGCACCCGTCTGGCAACAAATTCTCGCCCATTTTTTGTCCAATTCTCATGCAAGAGTTAACCGATACTTGCAGTCTTTCATGTTTCCAAATAGTCAACTCTGGAACTGTCTCTCTCTTTATTTCCTTCTCCTATGACCTCGTCTAAGCGCAATGTGCTCAGACATCTCAAAATGAACGGATCTTTTATTTTTTCTTTAAAGAATAATTTTTTGGGCTTGTCGCCTTTGGTTCCTTCTTCCTTGCATTAAAAATAAACGAAAAAAGTAGCATACCCTGCCTTGGAGCATGAGGTAGCACGGACGCCAGCTGGTGGCAGGGGCGGGAAACACATCACCCTAAACAATATCTCAGACACGCGAGGGAAAACTCTGAAATACGACGCACGTATATAAATCAACACAGAGGAAAAGAGAGGAATGAAAAATGGCGGCGTCAGCTTTGCATTACGAGGTTTTGGCAAAATTCAGTGGACCAGCAGCAGAGAAAAAGATGGTAAAACACGGGAGGGAGCGAGACGGGCTGGGAGGGAGGTTGTTGCTGGCGGACGTATGACTAACGCACCACCGTGTAACTTTTGAATACCAAACTTTTATACCCAATATTATGAGTTTTTGAAAGTGGTGAATGCAGGGGGAAAAAAGAAAGAAAATGGGCTGATGAAAGAAAATGGGGAGAGATACTGCCCTGCAAAAGCGAGGAGGAGAGATGTATTTATGAGAGAATTATCACACGTTTCAGCAGCAGAAACGTAAACCATGACACAGAGCCCTGCATAGAAGGCGAATGAGATTTTACTTTATCTGTCTATCTGTTTATCTACCTATCTATCTATATATCTTACCAGGAATTTAAGTTTGGTACAAGTATTGAATGCATAACTAGCAAAAATACTGCTTAATACGTTACCAGCCCTATTGTTTTATGCATTTTCTTGATGCCTCCTAACAATATTATTATACTTTGTAAGGACCTCCAGCTGTGTGGACACAATTCTCTGTGTCACCCTTACGTCATACAGTTTTATAGCCTATCCTTGCTGCCGCCAGACGCCACTGAGCTACGTGAAACAAGCTACAAGAGAACGAAAATCTGGGCCAGGTTGAGGTGAAAGGAGTATACACGTGAAAAGTGGGCAAGTCGCCTGTACTGAAACTTTCCATGTCTGTTCTTCCTGCAAACGAAAATATCCCGATCTATTTTTTTTTTTTTTTTTCCTATGTAGAACAAGGAAAAGTTGCAGGATCTTGCTAAGCCTCTTGTTTTTCCTGGAAACAAAAGCCTGAACTACGGGAGGGACTTGACTGTGTTTGTGAATCTGATCCTAATATTAATCCTTTCTATACGATGACGTCTCTCTCTCTCTCTCTCTCTCTCTCTCTCTCTCTCTCTCTCTCTCGTTAATAAGAAGGGTAAGTCTAAGCTGCCAAATAAATTTTAAGTTAATATGAGAGAGAGAGAGAGAGAATTCTGCTTCAAGTAACCGAAGGATAAAGGGGTGGGTGGTGTTGCAAGGGAGGGGCAGGGAAGAAAACGGGAAGGAAAAAAGAGAAGAGGAAGAGAAGGGAAAGGAACGGAGGGGAGGGAAGAGGAGGAAGAATGGAGAGAATGTGAGACGAAGAGAGGGGAGGGGAGGGGAGGGAAGGGGAAAGTAGAGGAGAGGAGGGGAAAGGGAGGAAGGAAAGGAAAAAGGGAGAGAATGTGACAGAAGGAAAGGGGATGAGAGAGAAAAAATGAGGGGAGAAGGGACAAAAAGGGCAAAAAAGGGATAAGGGAAGCCAATACGAAGGAGAGAGAGAGAGAGATACATCATATGAGATCTACCTATATATCTTTTTCTAATTCTCTAATCATTATCATTCCTTTCTTTCCCCAAACCTTCATTCCTTTATCCCTTCACCTCTCTCTCTCTCTCTCTCTCTCTCTCTCTCTCTCTCTCTCTCTCTGCTGAAAATTTTTTTAATAACCAAACTATCGAATTTACTTTTTTCTAAAGCAGCTTCCACGCACAAAATTTCTCTCATCCACATAAATAAATAAATAAATAAATATATATATATATATATATATATATATATATATATATATATATGTATGTATATTTTACGTATTCACTTCGTTTACACATTCCCCATCATTTTCATTCTTCACCTCGCACTCTTTTTCTCTCCCCCTCCCCCTTCCTCTGTCTTCCATTCTGTTTCCCTTTCTTCTCTCTCTTTTCCCCTCCACCTTTCCTCTCTTTCCCCTCCCTTCCTTTTCCCCTTCTCTTTTCTCATTCCTCTTTCTCTTCTTTCCCCTTTTTTCTTCTTTTTTCTCCCCTTCCCCAACAATTGCCAACTATCGGCTCCTCATCCGCCCCAATATCCAATCCCTCCCACCTTCCTCATCCTCTCTCTACCCCTTATCCTCCTCTCTCGCCTTTATCTTCCCCTCGTCTCATCTTCCTCTCTCCCTTCCCTCTTTTTCCTCTTTGTTCTTCTCTCCCCCTTCTCATCTCTCCTCTCCCTCTTCTCCTCATAATTTTTCTCTCCTCTAGCCCTCCCCTTCTCTTCCCCAGTTTCCTTCTGTCCCCTCCCCCCCTCCTATCCTCCACGTCTTCCACAAACATCCTCTCCCTCTCTTCTCGTCTTCAAGCCTTCCTTTATTCTCTCTTCCACCTTCCTATGTTGCCATCTACATCCTCCTCCTTCCCCTCCCTGCCCTACTTCTCCTTCCCTCCTTCTCCAATAATCGCTAGCTATCTGACCCCCTTCCCCCCCCCAACACCCCCCTCCAATCAAACCCATCCATCATATTACGATTCCAATCCCCCCCCCTCTCTCTCTCTTTACCTTATTCATCTTCCTTATCTTTCCACTTACTCATCTTCCTTATCTCTCCTCTTCCTATCTTTCTTTCCTCCTACTCCCTTTCATTTCTTTTTTTTTTTTTTGCCTCCCACCCTCCTCCATTTCCTTGTTCTCCCCTTATTCTCTCCCTCTCCCAACCTCCTCATCCCTCTACCGTCCCTCCCTTATCCTTAACCCCTCATCCCGTTCTCCCTCATATCTCCGCCACTCCTCTTCCTCTTCCCCTCCACTCTCTTTCTTCTCTTCTACCTCCCTCCCTTTCCTCCTTCCCTCCGCACTCCTAATCAATCCTCCATTCCATCCTCCTCCTTTCTCTTTCTCCTTTCCTTTCTCTTCCCTTCCTCATCATTCACTCCTCTTCCTCTTCCCTTCATCTTACCTACTGGTCTGTGATTCTCGTCGGTTGAGGAAGCTCCCTAATACCCTTTCATAAGCGATTTATTTTACTTATTACTCCTTACTGTCCTCATCTGTTCCGCAAATCCTTCCAAATTCGCCATAATTTGCATATATAAAGTGCAAAAAGATAATAATCAGCCATATCCACAACTAAATCGCTAAGGAAAAGGTGTTAGGGGCCTCCTTACCCGTATTCTCGTCTGTTGAGGAAGCCCTTAACACCTATTCCTTAGCGATTTATTTTGGTTATTACACCTTGCTATCATCATCTGTTACATAAATCCATCCAATATCGCCATATTCTTCATAGGTAACGTGCAAAAGGGTATGAACCAGCCATATCCAAAAATAAAGCGCTAGGGAAGAGGTGTTAGGAAGCCTCCTTGACCTACGAGAATACGGGCCCAAGTTAGACTCCAGGGGCTGGATTCACTAACATGGTTGTAATTTCAGGTGCCTGTGCAAGATCTGGCACCTCAGATTACGCACTCCTGTGGCGCCGTATCTCTCACCAGAGTTTGGTATTCACTAAGATTTTTTACGGCGCCGTACCCCGGTCGTAAGTTGTACGTGCCTTAAATCGGCCGTCATCAGCTGATTTCTGCTCAGCCAATGACAGAGAATCTTACAAGTGAGGCTTTGTCATGATCAACCAATCACGGAGCGAACCCTCATATCAGCTGTTTGTCTCCCTAATGTAAACACAAGCGCAGAGGGGAGAGCATACACAACACACAAAACACAGTCCTCAACCCAACAAAAGGAAGTGACATCAGAAATTAACTCGACATAAGTTCTTTTAGCGAAACATACACTGGAAATAAAAACTCCAAGTCCATCAGAACAAAACGAGAATCGTCCTAACCTTTCAAGTGACGAACTCTCAGTGGTATTACTTTCCTTTACTAGCCGTTTCTTTAGCGCGCAATCTTACCATACTCAGTGGATTTGTGCTATCATATAGTGTATCCCTGTATGTGTTTTATTGTGTGCAAATGAATATTACCGAATCTTGCTCAATATACTGAAAGGAGGATTTCGTTTCCCAACTTCCCAGCTGGATGCTGGGTTAGGTTAGGTTAGGCTGGGTTGGGTTGGGTTGGGTTGGGTTGAGTTGGGTTGGGTTGGGTTGGGTTGAGTTAGGTTAGGTTAGGTTAGGGTAGATTAAATTATTAGGTACAGTTAAGCGAGGTTAGGTTCGGTTTAGTTAAACACTACGAGTAGGCTGTTTCCATCCACAATTACTAATATTGCCGATCATATTGTCATAGTCATATTATGGTTATTATTCATTTGCACATCAAATGAGGCCTCAAAACACTCAGATGAATTATCTATCTATCTATCTATCTATATATATATCTAGGCTGCTTCCCCCATGGAAAAGGAGGTAGCCGAGACAGGACGACACTCTCCCCATTTACTCATCCATTCAAACACAGTCAATCGCATCTTAGCCCCAAAGGGTAGAAGGGACAGATCCTCACCACACCACACCACACATGGGTCAACTGCGCAGTGCAATCAGTGACATCCGCAGCAGGGCCCGACAGCAGAGCTGGTTTACCCCTGCCACATCATAATAGACCCATCCCCTTACTCACACCTGACCTGACTAGCTAATCAGACCAAATGCGGGAGAATATCCCCTCAGGGCTGCGTCATCATTTATTCATTCACAATTTCTCTCCATTTATTTCTGTCACACACAGCCACTCTTCCTTGCTCAACAGACATCCCTCTCGCATCAAGCGCTCTCTTCACACTGTCCATCCATCCTATTCGTGGTCTCCCTCTCAGCCTTACACCTCTCACATCAGATCTAGTTATCTTTTTCACCAATCGCTCATTATCCATTCTCTCCATATGCAACAAACCATCGCAACACCCTCTGCTCAACTCTACCAGCCATCTCCCGAACAACTCCAGTTCTCCTTCGCACTCGATCCATACGCGTCACTCCACACATACTCCTCAGACACCTCATCTCCATTACATTCAAACTTTTCCTCTCTGCTACACCCATATTCCATGTTTCAGCCCCATATAACGCAGTTGGTACCACAACACCCTCATACAGCCTTCTCTTTACATCCATTCTAAACTAACGACATCTAAACACTTTTTAAAATCCTCCCAGCACCTTTCCTATTTCATTTATTCTAAACTTCACTTCTGCATCTATTCTTCCATCCATAGCAACATGCGACCCTAAATATTTAAAACACTCCACCTCCTCAAGCAACTCACCATTCAAAACTATATTCATCCCCCTACCATCTACCAATCTCGTACACTTCATCACTTTACTCTTATTCTCATTTACTTTCAATTTCCTCCTTTCACACACCCTTCCAAACTCCTCTACCAACTGTCTCAATCTCTCCTCTGAATCAGCCACCAGTGCAGTATCATCTGCAAACAGCAGCTGCTTAAGATTCCACTCTCCACCATCGACATTGACCAGACTCAGACCTCCACCTAAAACACTTGCATTCACCTCTCTTACAACACCATCCATATAAATATTAAACAACCAAGGCGACATCACACATCCCTGTCACAGCCCCACTCTCACGGGAAACCAATCACTCACAGCATTTCCCATTCTTACACACGCTCTACTATTTAGATAAAAACTTTTCACCCCTTTTAGTAACCTACCATCAAGTCCATACAGTCTTAAAACTAAAAAAAAAAAAAAAAATAACTATCAAATGGAAAAAAAAATAGGAAACGACAATAAAGGAAATATTTACCCTCTTAGTTCTGATTAATGAAGTGTCGAAAACAAAAACAATTTTTTTTTTCCTCACTAGACACAAACATTACAAAGAAAGAAAAGATGCTAGCATGGGAAACAATTACCTATAAGGTGAATAGTGTTAGCTGAGCGAAAAGGGGGAGCAATGAAGTGAGGAAGAAATTTCGTGATTTCAGATCAAAAGTTAAGGGGAAGGAAGCCAAGGCAATGAGGCAGGCAAAGAAAACTTTAGGTATTAAACAAAAAAAATCTGTCGTTAGTTACATAGTGCCTGTGAGGATGTAAGCTGTTTGTTCTAACTTACCATATCAAACAAACCTAACCCATTCATGAGGCAATACTGGTAGAGGTAGGGTTTGATTATAACACTTTGGTTAGCTTGATCATAAAAGTCTAAAATTAAGAAGTCATTTCATTTTTTGGGTGGGAGGGAGGTGGGTTATGTTTTTGGCATTAATGACTAAGAATCATTGGGTATTGTAAGCAGTTACCTTTGAAAAACTTCCTATATCCCAAAGGATAAAATTGATCCCATAAATCAGTAATAATTTTGCTTTGGTCTAATATTGAGCAGTCATATTGTTAAAGAAGTCATTCCTTTTGATTTTCCTTGTTACCTTATCCAGTATATTGATGCATGAAATGGTTTGTATCTCATAGGCTTTGTTTAGGTATTGTTTGTTAGGTGTATTTAACACCTTAATTCCACTGCCATGTCTGAAATAAAGTTATTGTCTTCATATAAGTTTAATCACCTTTGTATATCAAACCGTCATTGTTTAGCACATCCATTATCAACCCATGAACTGCCAAAAGTCTGATTTCATGTCGTGGAAACCTATAATACCGTTGCAAATGCTCATCAGGCACATGGAGACGGTCTAATGGGTCTCTGAACCTTCTCTCTCGACTTAAATGTCGGTGAGCTAAATACATAGCCACAATCTCCATTGCTGTTCAGTAAACATCAGCAGCTGACTGCCCAAGCGGCCCCAGTGGAGGCTTTCCCGGTGGCATGTTTATTTTTGACACATTCATATTACAGTACCTTGCAAAGAAATAAGTATTGCCAGAGTTCTTAGCAGCACTAAAAACGATTATGGCACATCTTTTATCTTTCTGTCTGTTCAATTTCTTCTTTTACGACGTTGATTAGAAGTGAAGAGGGACAAAGGCAAACGATAGGCCGAGAGGTTACATACTTGATAAACACACTGACTCCGGGTTGTGATGTAGATTAAGGTATGTCCCCCAAGCGCTTTACTTCAGGCGCCAGATCTTGGTGCAAGATGGCGGCGCCCATGCTTAGTGAATGACTGATTCCGCCTCAGCACCGTATCTTTAGGCACCGTTAGGAGATCCGGCGCCTTAAATGCTTAGTGAATCCAGCCCCTGGTCCTTTTAATCACCAGTCAGTCACGGTCACTCTTGAACCATACCTTTCTGAATTATATTTTTGTGCACGATTCAAAACACAGTGGACACAGTCGCTGAAAAAACATCGTTAAGTATAGTCAGTGTCGATAGTTCTCTCAAAATTACACAGGTTCTACTACACAAAACGGTGATTTTTTTTATTATTATTATTTTTTCTTTATTCTTCATAGGTTCCCATAACTTCGCTCAGCTCGGAAGATGGCCTCCCGCAGTTCGATAAATCTGTCCGAAGTATAACGAAATCGCTTGGAGGATGTAACAAGACTATAATGGAAACTATACGTAGCAAAGGCGTCCACCATCCACTCAGTGTAGTGCTACTCTCTCTCTCTCTCTCTCTCTCCAAAGGTAACTACAAAAAGTGACAGGCCAAATGATTTCCTATATCCCAGGAATCCATTTACTACGCTGGGTGGGGACCATATGACCAAATGACGCCTAGTTGTTTAGTGGATTAGGGCGCCCCACCCGCATGGAGCCTGTACGGGTTCCATCTGAGGGTTGGTTGGGGTTTATTTCTTGCGTAATGCCACTCAGGGGCCAGTGAGGCTGGTCACCGTTGCCTTAAATGTCGGGACTCAGTAGCAAAATGAGACTGATGATGATGATGATGATGATGATGATGACAGACGATTAATGACTGATGACTGATGATGATTCATGATGATCGATGATTGATGAGGATTTATTACCTAAGATTATGATGACGATGATGATATGATGATGTTGATGATATAATGATGTTGATGATATGATGATGATGACAAAGATTGGGATAACTTTTGTCTCCCCCCTCCTCTATGCCTTCACCCCCCCCCCCTCTCTCTCTCTCTCTCTCTGTCTCTCTCTCTCTCTCTCTCACACACACACACACACACACACACACACACAGGCTAACCCAGTACACAATATGCCTGACATGCATCCTTTTCTATAAAATGTACCGTCACACAAACCACCATCTCTACTAGTGTGGGGTTCAGAGGGTTCAATTTCCCCATCTCTACTAGTGTGGGGTTCAGAGGGTTCAATTTCCCCATCTCTACTAGTGTGGGGTTCAGAGGGTTCAATTTCCCCATCTCTACTAGTGTGGGGTTCAGAGGGTTCAATTTCCCCATCTCTACTAGTGTGGGGTTCAGAGGGTTCAATTTCCCCATCTCTACTAGTGTGGGGTTCAGAGGGTTCAATTTCCCCATCTCTACTAATGTGGGGTTCAGAGGGTTCAATTTCCCCATCTCTTCAGAGGGTTCAATTTCCCCATCTCTACTAGTGTGGGGTTCAGAGGGTTCAATTTTTCCGTTATGTCTTCGCTACACTTTGGCAAGGTGCTTGTATGTCTCTGTACATGGCAGTGTGTGTGTGTGTGTGTGTGTGTGTGTGTGTGTGTGTGTGTGTGTGTGTGTGTGTGTGTACACATGGCAATGTTATCTCGCCTGCTGTCTGGTTCTTCGCACTTTTTCCCACCGGATTTGCTGGCACGGACAGATGGGCAGGTGAGATGGGGGGAATACTCTTGATCTTGCTATCCTTGTCTTACACACACACAATACACACGGACTGATGGGCAGGTGAGGTGGTGGGAATACTCTTGCTATCCTTGTCTTACACACACACAATACACACGGACTGGTGGGCAGGTGAGGTGGGGGGAATACTCTTGATCTTGCTATCCTTGTCTTACACACACACAATACAAAGGCAGGCCACATATAACCCTCCATTTTTACTCCACCTGCTGAGATCTCGTGTGTTGTGGGGACGGCTCCGTCAGCGTTATCAATGTCTACCCAGAAGCTTCTATTAATTTCCTACTACCTCTGCCACATCCACGCCCACACCAGCAGACTGAGCCGTGCCCGCAACACACAACCTCCCGCCAGGTGTGTTTCTAGTGTAGCGCTATTTCCGGACTATCTTGGACATACCTTAATTAATACCTGCCCTAAAACAAACAGGAACAACGGATCTGTTACTGTTGACTCTGCTTTGTATTTTACAGCGAATCTATCCATTCCTCCCCCTCCTCTCTCTCTCTCTCTCTCTCTCATTACCATAACAACTGCATGGGTTTTATTAGCCTTTATTACCTCAATTATCTCTTATGCTAATTGCCAGAGAGAGAGAGAGAGAGAGAGAGAGACCTTTGTTCCGTGGGTTGCAACTTTCCAGACAGCATCTGTATTAAGCTGCATAAAAGTTGGTGTTGCAGTGGCAATTAAATTCATGTGTGTGTGTGTGTGTGTGTGTGTGTGTGTGTGTGTGTGTGTGTGTGTGTGTGTGTGTGTGTACTAATGAATTGTTTTTTTATTAGTGGTGTGGAAAATAGTCACAGATAAGATAAAGACTAAACAAAGCGACAATAGTAACATTAACATAAGACAACAAAATAAATAGCCAAAATGAAAAAGTTGTTGTTATTATTATTATTTTTATTTTTATTACTATTATTATTATTATTATTATTATTATTATTATTATTAATATTATTATACGTTGTTGTTATTATTATTTTTATTATTATTAATTTTACTGTAATAATTAAAACATCGTAAAATTGTCTAAGGACAATTTTGATTAAGAAAAACTTGCCATATCCAGGCCTACTAGAGGCCGAGCTATAAAGGGACCTTGACGTCAAGGTCACTGATTGTCATCACAGTCTCTAAGTTCACCAAGTTTGGCGGCTCCAGCTGTAATCCTTCATGGAATATTTGGTGACATCCGGAAAATCCAGAGAAGTCCCCATTTTTGACCCAAGGTGATCACAGAGGATACTCAACCGACCGGAACCCTACTCCTTTCTGCAATGCGGCCGCCTGAAGGCTGTATTGCAGTAAAATTTCGGATTGCAAGCTTAAGCGGTTTCTGAGACAGCGTCCTGGAATCCGATTTTTTTTTTTTTTTTTCATTTTGAATAATATCCGGTGATCCGGTTGACGGCCTGCCATCATAGTGAACAGAAGGAGCCGCCAGCTGGGCCATTAACCTGACAAAGTGTGAAGGCTGTAGGCCAAACAGCCTCCCAGTAATGGCCATTTACTTTTTAAGAGGAAAGAATAATAATATTGACAATCGGTAGAGAGGTGGCCTGCAGTCCTACCGGACCCAGGTTCAAATCCCGCTGGGGCAGGGAACAGTTTAAGGATTTGAATTTCATAATATCAGACTTTATTGATCTCCCAGAAGAACTGCCATGTCGTAAAAATACCCCCGCTAATACCAATACACCAGTTCTGTATGAGACAGCCCTAGCATGTATTCAGTATGGACGGTGGGTGTTAGCGCCGAAGTGGTGACATGTAGAGGTGTACGGTAGGTAGGAGGACTACTGGGCCTTGAAAGCAGGCTGTGAAGCCTATGCCCTGAGTCGGTCACATAAAAAAAAAAAAAAAAAGAACACTTGCCACTGGGATGTGGGAAGTTTTAATAATAATAATAATTATCATACCTACTAAGAAAAACAAAAATAACAGCAAAAACAAGAACAACATCAACATTAACACCTCCACCACCACCACAACAACAACAACAACAAAAATGACAGTAATAATAATAATAATAATAATAATAATAATAATAATGCAAATGATATTAATAGCTTTACCAAAATTTACACAAAATAACAGCAACAACAATAATAACAACAATAACAACAACAACAACAACAACTACAACTATTACTACTACTACTACTACTACTGCTGCTGCTACTGACGCTGGAAAAAATTATATACCGTTGCATTTTAGAACCATCCAAAATTCGCCTCAAAAAGCTTCCACAAACAAGGTCTGGCTAATGAATAAGTCTGTCCCTCCAAATATGAAGAAAAAATAAGGGGAAAAATGAGTGTGTCCGTTTTTAAGATCATTAGCAAACCCACCGAGGCGAATGTTGCAGCGACGAACTACACAATAACAATACCTCCCACGACTGACCCTCCACCATGAACATCACGAGTGGCATGTAGAAAATGGGAATTGTTGTGTGATTTATATTTGACGTGTGTGTGTGTGTGTGTGTGTGTGTGTGTGTGTGTGTGTGTGTGTGTGTGTGTGTGTGTGAGAGAGAGAGAGAGAGAGAGAGAGAGAGATATTAAGCTGGAGAAAATAAAGCCAGTGTGCGAAAGGACCGACAGGGAGAGAGACGGTTGAAGCGATAAGGAAGAGGGAGAGTGACAGAGTGATAAGGAGATGAGAGAGAGAGAGAGAGAGAGAGAGAGAGAGAGAGAGAGAGAGGTAAACAAGAATTGTCAAAAATATTTGCTTCCTCTCTCTCTCTCTCTCTCTCTCTCTCTCTCTCTCTCTCTCTCTCTCTCTCTCTCTCTCTCTCTCTCTTCATAATGTTTAACCTTTCTCCAAAAAATAAACTTCCATTCTTTCTCTCTCTCTCTCTCTCTCTCTCTCTCTCTCTCTCTCTCTCTCTCTCTCCTGATGGCCTCACATACCTGTTGTTTAATTACATGCAAACTGAATGCAAATGATGTCCCCTTATTCACCCCATCTCTCTCTCTCTCCCTCTCTCTCTCTCTCTCTCTCTCTAATGTCACCACCTTCATCCATTCGTTACGTCTTCGCAGGACACAGCGAGGAGGGAGAGGAGGAAGAAAAGGGAGGGGAAAGAAAAGAGAAAGGGAGGAGAAAGAAAAGGGAGGGGAAGGAGGAAAAAAGGGGGGGAAGAAGGAAAAAAGGGGAGGGGAAGGGGGAAGAAAGGGAGGGGAAGGAGGAAAAAAAGGGAGGGGAAGGAGGAAAAAAAGGAAGGGGAAGGAGGAAAAAAAGGGAGGGGAAGGAGGAAAAAAAGGGAGGGGAAAGAGGAAGAAAGGGAGGGGAAGGAGGAAGACAAGGGAGGGGAAGGAGGAAGACAAGGGAGGGGAAGGAGGAAGACAAGGGAGAGGAAGGAGGAAGGAAGGGGGGAAAGGGGGGGGCAAGGTGAGGGAGGGAGGGAGGGAGGGCAAGGTAAGGGTAGTGAGAGGGGGAAGGGGGTGAGTCAGGGGGAAAGGGTAGAGGGTAGTGTGTGAGTTATGATTTATATTTAGTCATTCATTCATTTTGCTTGTTTATTTTCTATATTTATCATTTTTATTTACTTTACACATCAATATTGAATATATATATATATATATATATATATATATATATATATATATATATATATATATACTGTATATATATATATATATATATATATATATATATATATATATATATATTTCATTGATTGATATATTTATTTAGTTACACTTATTTACTTTAATTTACTTGCCGTATTTATTTATTTATTAGGTGACGGCTGCTTGACTCTCTGAACAATGTGTGTGTGTGTGTGTGTGTGTGTGTGTGTACAGGTGAGTATAGAGTGCGTGTCAAAAGGTTGTGTGGAAGCAAGTTCATTCAATATACCTCACACGTTTCCTGTGTGTGTGTGTGTGTGTGTGTGTGTGTGTTTGTAGAGTGTGTCAAAAGGTTGCGTGGAAGCAAGTTAACTCAATATACTTCACACGTTTCCTGTGTGTGTGTGTGTGTGTGTGTGTGTGTGTGTGTGTGTGTGTGTGTGTGTGTGTGTGTGTGTGTGTGTGTGTGTGTGCACATATACGTGTCTCTGTGTGCAGATGTAGGAACTGTGGACTTTTATGTATGTATGTGTCTGTCTGAATGTATGTTATGTACAATTACGTGTGCGGGTAGTGTGCATCAGCCTTGAGAGAGAGAGAGAGAGAGAGAGAGATGTGCCAAACTTATCTCTCACAAACTCGTGCCATATGTAATCGTGAGTAAAAGCAAGTTAAGCTCTCTCTCTCTCTCTCTCTCTCTCTCTCTCTCTCTCTCTCTCTCTCTGTTGCTAAGCAATGGTAATAGTCGAGAAGGGGAACGGGGAGGCAGAGGTGGAGAAGTAGGAAAAGTACAAGGTGAGGGAGGAGGTGAGGTAGGAAGAGGACGAGGAAGTGAAGAAGTAGGAAAGGTGGAGGAGGAGGAGGAAGAAGATTATCAGAAACATGATGATGATGATGATGATAAAATATTGGACTGAACAAACGGAAATACAACTCTGATAGCCGCACCGACTGTAGTCGTATCTGCCAGAGCAACACATCGCAAAAGGTGTGCAGTGCCTTTGAGTACACACCGGATACACACTACACACACCTCAGACACACGCCAGACACGCCCCCACACACATACCAGACACGCCCCCACACACATACCAGACACTCCCCCACACACATACCAGACACTCCCCCACACACATACCAGACACGCCCCCACACACATACCAGACACGCCCCCACACACATACCAGACACTCCCCCACACACATACCAGACACGCCCCCACACACATACCAGACACGCCCCCACATACATACCAGACACTCCCCCACACACACACCAGACACGCCCCCACACACATGCCAGACACTCCCCCACATACATACCAGACACGCCCCCACACACATGCCAGACACGCTCCCACACACATACCAGACACTCCCCCACACACACACCAGACACGCCCCCACATACATACCAGACACTCCCCCACACACACACCAGACACGCCCCCACACACACACCAGACACGCCCCCACACACATACCAGACACGCCCCCACACACATACCAGACACGCCCCTACACACATACCAGACACGCCACCAATACCCCCCACCCGTCAACACCCACATTATAACTATGACGCTCATAAAACTACGGTGGGAACTTGCCATATTCCATCACTCAAAAGGGTACAGAGATTTTGGTGACACAGTGAGTGACACAGTTAGGGACACACATTGCCTTGGCCATCCTTGCAAGTAAGGCAAAAACTGAGAAACAAATAAACAAACAGCATCCTCTCTCTTTTATGATTGCACTGCATATACTAATTCAGAGTACCATTACACACACGAGTACACAAGCTGGAATACCATATGTGTGTGTGTGTGTGTGTGTGTGTGTGTGTGTGTGTGTGTGTGTGTGTGTGTGTGTGTGTGTGTGTGTTACCAAAATATCGAAGTGCTGTGGACGAATTTTCACCAAACCTTCAGGAAACAGCAACAATGTGGATGGGCACAAGTGATTAGCTTTCAGTGAGGATTTGATCAAGGACGACCGAATGCCAGCCACCGTGTATCAAATTACATTTTGGCCAATATCTCAGCAATGGATTGATACTTTCTTCAAATTCAGTTTGCAGTTAGCTCGTAGCGGGCGATTAGCATTCGACCCACGAATGCTTTTGTTCCCTTGTCTTTAAATAAGTTACTGGGCTATTATTCGACATCTCCAGAGCTTTTGGCGGCTGAAGAGTTCATTTTTCATTTACTTATTTACTTTTTATTCATTCATTTATTTATCTATTGGTGAGAAGCTTTTAGGGCGTGGCATACCTGCTGACACCGTAATTTTCTTTGTGCAAAAATTATTTACGCAAAATTTCTTAAATATCGTAAAGAAGGCGATATACGGGACTTTTTATGGAACATATAATCCTGTGGAGACAGACAGACAGACAGACAGGCTGACAAACAGACACGAACAAACTGGTGGGAGACATGAATATTAAAGAGACCGAGGACAACGAGAAGAGAAAATTATGAATGTGACAGGACATGAAAAGGAGAGAGAGAGAGAGAGAGAGAGAGAGAGAGAGAGAGATGCAATTCTGTTTATCTCATTCTCACAGTAATATAAACTTTCTCACTTCAGTACTTCTCCATTGCTTCATTAGGATCGTACCTACCTAACTATCTATCGACCTTTCTATCCGCCTATCTATCTATTTACCGCCTTATCTCCTTACCTACCGACCTACTTGCCTCTTTGTCTATTAAATCACCTACCCTTCTACCTACTTACCAATCCTATCACAAACTTACCTACCTAGTACCTCCCTGCCTACCGCTTCACCTACGTACTACTTACCTATTTACCTTTCTACCTACCTACCTACCTACATCTACCTCCCTGACTAATTTATTAACATACATGTCTACCTTTGTACCTGCCTAGCTGCTTATTAATTCTCAATCATACATAACAATCTCTTTCCCTCCCTACTTGCCTACCTATCTACCTACCTACCTACTTACCTAACTACCAACCTACCTACCTACCTACCCAGAGAGAGTACAATAACTGGGAAAAGGGAAATAGTGAGCCAAGTAATGTCGAGGGAACAGAACTGGAATGTTTAACTATTATAACTCTCTCTCTCTCTCTCTCTCAGACACTTTCTTTCCATTAAGCTACTCTATATATCCATCACCCGCTTCAATACCACCTCCTCGTCCCCGTCGTCCTCCTCCTCCTTCCCTCTTGTCCACCTTCTCCCTGCCTCCTCTCTCTCTCTCTCTCTCTCTCCTTCCTAATTCATTCTCTTCTTCCTTCCAGTTCCTTGCCATCCTGTCCTCTCCTCTTTTTATCATTTCACTCCTCCTTTCCCTTCGCTAGATTTTTCTTATCTCTTGTTTCACTTCCTCTCCATTTTTCCCTCCTTTCTCCCCTCTTTCCTCTTTTCCCTCCCCATTTCCTTACTTCCTTCTCTCATTTCTCCCCACTTCCCTTTTTTCCTTTCCCCTCTTCTCCACTCCTTTTTATTCCTTTGCCTTCTTTCCTTCTTTTTCTATCCCTCCCCCCCTCTCCACTTCTCTTAGTACGTCTCCACTCTCCTCCCTGACCCTCCCATCTCTTCTTCTCTCTTTTCTCCCTCCTATCCTCCCTCCCTCCCTCCCCCGACATAGACCTTAATAAAGTTTGGGCAGAATTTCAATAGCCCTTGAAACATTATCTCACTTCATCCCACCTCCTTCCCTCTGCCTTCTTTCTTACCTCCCCTCTCTCCCCTCCTCCTCTTTCCCTCTCGCTCCCTTCTCCCTCTTCCCCCATTCGTCCGTTTCTCTCCCATGCCTCTCTCCCTCTTCCTCCCGCCTTCCCTGCCTCCTTTCCTTATCACTATTTTTTTCTTTTTACTTCTCCTCCTCCTTCCCCTGCCTCCCTCTCCCTTTCCCCTTCCCTTTACGTCAGATCCACTTCCTTATCTCTCCCATCTTCCCCATTTCCTCCCCCCCTCTCTCTCTCTCTCTCTCTCTCTCTCTCATTTCTGCCTTGATTCATTATTTTTTCCTTTGCTTCCTTACTTTTTTCCTAACCTCCCCTCTCTTCTCCCCTCTTTCATCTCCCCAACCCACTACCTCCCTCCCTTTAGTCTGACTCCTTCCCCTTTCCCTCCTCTCCTCCCTTCCCCTCCGTCTTCCCCTCTCCCTTGCCTTCCTTCCTTCCTTCCAATCCTCCTCTATCCTCTTTCCCTGTTTCTACTCTTCTCCCTACCTACTCCCCTCCCTCCCAAACCCTCCCTTCCTCTTCTCCCCTTCCCTCTATCTCGCCTCCCACCTCAACCACCCAATTCTCGCAGCATCTCGTATATCCTCGCTCGATCTCGTAAATCCTGGCCATTTTCTCGCCTAATCTCGCAAGTTCCCGCACAGTGCGAGACGCTCGATAAACGTACAACGGCAGTCCTTCACCTGTTGGCCCACCTCCCGATATACGATACAGGAGATCCCGTTAGGTTTTCTTCTTACCGTTGATTTCCTCACATGTTATACATTATTATCACTTAATGTTTTCTTCGTCATTCCTAATTAGGTTATTATGTTGGTTTAGTCTCGTTGTTTCCACTGTTCGTCTCTTTATTGTTCATTTGATACCATTATTTCAGACAATATTTAGGTTTTCTGTTAAATTCTCTTACTTCTGTCCATCTATTATCTAACCAATTCTGTTATCTTGACGCTCTATCTTACCAGTTTACTCTGAAAATCTCCCCTGAACCTAATATAATCATAAAAAATCGCTAGAAAAATTAAAAACACACTGCCTGGCTCAGTGGGTTAACCAATTATAGAATTAACACAGAGCTTACTAAACACCTTCATTTAGCGGTGGCCATATTTGTTTGAGTGTTGCCTGTACTGTCCATTTTCCTTCATCTTATCAGGAGTTATCCAGCAGTAAAGATGATGATGAGGGATTTAGCCAACACCTTAAGTTATCAGGAGTTATCCAGCAGTAAAGATGATGATGAGGGATTTAGCCAACACCTTAAGTTATCAGGAGTTATCCAGCAGTAAAGATGATGATGAGGGATTTAGCCAACACCTTAAGTTATCAGGAGTTATCCAGCAGTAAAGATGATGATGAGGGATTTAGCCAACACCTTAAGTTATCAGGAGTTATCCAGCAGTAAAGATGATGATGAGGGATTTAGCCAACACCTTAAGTTATCAGGAGTTATCCAGCAGTAAAGATGATGATGAGGGATTTAGCCAACACCTTAAGTTATCAGGAGTTATCCAGCAGTAAAGATGATGATGAGGGATTTAGCCAACACCTTAAGTTATCAGGAGTTATCCAGCAGTAAAGATGATGATGAGGGATTTAGCCAACACCTTAAGTTATCAGGAGTTATCCAGCAGTAAAGATGATGATGAGGGATTTAGCCAACACCTTAAGTTATCAGGAGTTATCCAGCAGTAAAGATGATGATGAGGGATTTAGCCAACACCTTAAGTTATCAGGAGTTATCCAGCAGTAAAGATGATGATGAGGGATTTAGCCAACACCTTAAGTTATCAGGAGTTATCCAGCAGTAAAGATGATGATGAGGGATTTAGCCAACACCTTAAGTTATCAGGAGTTATCCAGCAGTAAAGATGATGATGAGGGATTTAGCCAACACCTTAAGTTATCAGGAGTTATCCAGCAGTAAAGATGATGATGAGGGATTTAGCCAACACCTTAAGTTATCAGGAGTTATCCAGCAGTAAAGATGATGATGAGGGATTTAGCCAACACCTTAAGTTATCAGGAGTTATCCAGCAGTAAAGATGATGATGAGGGATTTAGCCAACACCTTAAGTTATCAGGAGTTATCCAGCAGTAAAGATGATGATGAGGGATTTAGCCAACACCTTAAGTCAGAAGAGTCCCAGCTAAAGAAAATAAGGTGTGTGTAGGTAGCCAGACTTGACTGGATAATATGTCACTGGACTGAAGGGTTTGGGGGATATCTGCTGGTGGAGAGGGACGCCTTCGTGTGCTGGCACCGATATAACCATTCGGCTTCACTGCCAGGTTATACAAACGTCCCACAACTCTCCCTGTCCCACGAAAGGAGAAAGGTGGACACCAGCAGAACCAATGTCAGCCTGCAGTCCACTGGGTTCAGGTTTCAGATGAACCTAAGGCTACAACATCAACAGTAATATCTAATAATAATAATAATAATAATAATAATAATGATGATGATGATGATGATGATGATGTGATGATATGACGACGATGATGATGATACTACTACTACCACCACCACTACTACTACTACTACTACTAGGCCGGTACCTCCCTCCTGTTCAAAGGGTCTGCCAAGTAGAAACAATGCTGTATGCACCAAGGCCTCGGCATGAAGGGGCCTATCTCGATATTCTCACCGAATTTCGTGTCTTAATATTTCTCGCAGTTCCTCGCTGACTTTTGAAACATCTCAGAGTCCAGCAAATTATTGAAATATTTCGCTCGAGGTTTTGTTCCCTTCTCGCTTAAGTTATTGCTCTCTCTCTCTCTCTCTCTCTCTCTCTCTGCACACCTACAGCCTCCTTGTTCGTCACTCACCAGGCATTCTGATATAATCCTTTGCTCCTTTATGATCATTCTTTCATATACCTTTCCTAAAACAGACCTACTCAAGAGACTTAAGCAACGATATTTTTTTGCACTGACTACCATCACCTTAATTTTGCCTAAAGACTTAATCACAGCCTATCTTAAGCTTTCTCTCCCTACAGATCGAATCAGTCAAGCTTTGTTACTTATTTTAAATTGCACTTCTCTCCGCTACCTCCACACTCCCTAAATATCTCTGTATATATCATCAACCTCTAAAGCCATCCCTTATTAATACATAACACAGCAATCTTCACTTCTGCCATTGTCACATTTCCCTGCATCACATTCCTTGTCTGCCCACAACCAAGGCCAGTCCTGCTTGCTGCTGCTGCTCTGCTCTCACCGTTCCTTCCATTTGCATCTTCAGTTGAATCAGTTCATATTCTTCCATCTTCATCCCTAACACTATTACACCTTTTTCCAACGTCATTTCCAATTTGTTTTCACCTATTTCTAGAATGTTTCCTGTTTTCAAGTTTCCATTTATTTTTCCTAATGTATATATATATATATCCATCTATCTATCTATATATATATATATATATATATATATATATATATATATATATATATATATATATATATATATATATATATATATATCTTGTCTCTTTACGTTCATCATTATTATTATCATCATCATCATCATCATCATCATCATCATTACTTTCATTATACTGTCATCTTTCCTTTGATCCCATTTTTTGGGTTTATTCCAGTCATAACAACAACAACAATAATAATAATAATAAAACAGCAGGACCAGACTAATTCAGAAGTTCATGTTGCCTCTCGAGTCAAGAAACTAATTCCAGAATTCACTTTCACAAATTTTTCTGACAATTTCATGAGAGAGAGAGAGAGAGAGAGAGAGAGAGAGAGAGAGAAGGATGGTCGGTGGATTTGAAAATATTTACTACCAAAGTTTAGATTCGACTTGGCAGAAGCGGAGATGGTAACACTGGAAAGAAACTCACATAAACACAAAGAACCATCGATAAAAACAAGACACAAACGCACAAAACCACACCTATTAAACCTGAAATCCATTAAGACAGCAGATATACGAGAAACTGATAAAAACAATGAAAAAATAAAGGAAGAAATAAAAACAATGAAAAAATACAGGAAGAAATAAAAACACTTTCCAATTTCCAGGATACAAAACAGTCATCATCTGGACTAAATTTTCTGAGGTTAAATTTATATCATCCTGTATTTCGTTCATCCTGGGAAAAGTAGGCGGTATTTTTGTGCCAGTAAATCTGTGGTAGGTGGGGGCGCTCACCATCCACTCACTCGATGTACTGCCTCGCATCATTCCTTGGGGAGCTGAGGGGAGGAAAGGGAATGGCCGTCTTCCTCGACCTTGAGAGGGCGTTTGAACTAGCGAACCCAACGGTTATCTTGGCGGCTCTTGCAGCCAGGGGTGTGGGAGGCAGGTTACTATCCTGGATCAAGGATTTTTTCACTGCTCGATCAGCGGGGGTCCGATTTCAGGGGCATCTCTCCCCTTTTTCTCACCATGACAATGGCACCCCTCAGGGAAGTGTCTTAAGCCCGTTCTTGTTTAACATCTTGATGGAGGGGCTTTTAACCATTGACTATGGGCCTGGCATAACACTACTGTGCTATGCAGACGACCTAGCCCTCATTTTTACCCGCAGGGACTGTTTTTCGCAGGCATATTCTGCCCTCTCCCGCCTGCATGAAAAATGCAATGAGCTAGGGCTCAAAATAAATCTTACAAAGACCAAATGTCTGCCCTTTGGCCGCCGTCCCCCTGACTTCCCGGTGCTGTCCGGAGGCCACCAGCTCACCGTGGTCACTTCGCACCAGTATCTGGGGGTCTGGTTTGACAGGGGCCTCACCTTTGGCAGCCACGTCCGATATCTGAGGGAGCGTGCCTTAACTGGCATGGCTGCCCTCCGATACCTTTCAAAACAGAGTCTGGGGGCATCATATGCAGTCCTCCGGACTTTTTACATCCACGCGATCTGCCCTCTTGTGGACTACGGAGCAATCTGCTTGTCTGGCCTCACACCGCCAATCTCCAGATCGCTGGAAGTCATCCAGAATGATGCTCTACGAATCATGCTGGGTGCTCCACGTTGGACCCGGATCACTAACTTACGGATGGAGAGTGGTTTGCCGTCGCTGGCGCACCGAATAGCACTACGATTGACGCTTATCATACCAGTTAGTGCAGCGCCGACCAGAACTGCCAGTCTCTGCCCTGCTCCTACGACTACTACGACGACCACCTGAGCCGCTCCCCCAACGCGACTGGGCCCGAACCACAGCGGCTCTTATCCACAACCTGGAAGTCGCGCCTTGTCTCTGCCAAGGCCCTGATTCCCCATTTCCTGGGTTTCAACACCCACCGCCATGGAGGCCACCTCCATTCCACATTCTCACTCCAACGGAGGCAAAACCTCGCTCCTCTATCCCTGCCATCCTGCGACAAGAGGGTCTCAGTCAGGTGGCTGCTCTGCACTCCCCGGGCTCGGCCACTTACTTTACAGATGGGTCGGTCCACCCTGATGGCTCTGCTGGGTCCGCTTTCGTCCTTGGAAGGACAGTTGAATCATGGCGCCTCTCCCCTGGTGTATCTGCATTTCAGGCAGAGCTCGCAGCAATTCTGGGTGCGTTGCGACATGCTCACCATCATCATTACCAACGCATCGTTGTTCATACAGACTCCCTTTCTTCTCTGCAGAGGTTGCGCTCATTCTCACTGCAAGACAATATATTTCTCATAACGGCCATCCATACATTTGCAACCCTCCTTGTCCAGAGAGGAGCCACTATCACTCTTCATTGGCTCCCAGGACATGTGGGGATCACTGGGAACGAAACAGCTGATGTCGCTGCACGCTCCGCCTGCTCTCTGCCAGAGATCACATTCCCACTTCTCCCTGGCCCATCACATGTCCGTCGCACTTTGACTGCAAAAATAGGTAGGCTGTCTCGGGAAGAGCACCAGCTTTGCGTCGCTGAAGGTTCCACATCTGCGACTTGGTATGCCACAGCCACATCATACTCTCCTTTGGTGCCTCCCCCAGGCCTGCCAAACTATCTTTTAGTGCGACTTAGAAGATTACGAATGGGATTCCCATGCTATAAGCAGATTAAAAATGCGGCAACAGATCCGTGTGCTCATTGCTTAGAGAGGTCGGATACGCCTCTCATCCATTACATACTTCACTGCCCTGCCACAGCTCATCTCAGATCTCGTCCCGCAGCTGGCTTTGCCCAATCGGGCAACGATTATACTGACGCTGCTGGCATTGTGGCCAGAACACCTTTTAAAATTTTACTACAAACAGTTAGGGACTACCCCCCTCCTCGTTAAATACAGCTTGTACGCTACATGTACACCACTGACGGGCTCACTGTTTGCCCGTGTCTCAGCGCTGCTGAGACGAATATCCAAACAACAACAACAACAACTCGATGTAGTGCTGCTGCCGGGTGTCTGCCCTTTCCTCTCGTCCATCCTTCTTTCTTTCCATTCTCTTTTGTCTTCCTTTCCTTCATTCTTTCCTTGTCCTTCTGCCTACGGGTAACTTTACACACCCTCTTCTTTGTTTCCTTCATTCTTTCCTCTTCCATCTGCCTGTGGGTGACTCTGCACTGAGTGACATGCCAAATGGTTTCCCGTACACCAGGAAACCATTTACTACGCTGGGTGGTAACCATACAACCAAATATTGGCGCCTGGTGGTATAATGGGTACTTATTGCACTCCAATCGGTTTGAACCGGTGAAAGGTTATATCCAAGGAGTGGTTGGGGTTGATTACTCATGTAGTGCCACTCAGGGATGAGTGAGGCTGGTCACTCATCTTAAATGTCGGGACAACTGCCTAACCCCGGGCTCCTACGCTTCTCATGGGGCAAAGTAGGACTGGATGATGGATGGATGGATAAATCTGTTTTGAAGCCGGGAGTGGATAGAACAGAAAAAAAATAATGATCGTCTCTCTCTCTCTCTCTCTCTCTCTCTCTCTCTCTCTCTCTCTCTCTCCCTCTCTCTCTCTCTCAACCATATATTTCCACATTTCTCCTCTTCTGGCCAACACAGGTCATATTTTTGTCCGGCCTAGTCGGCCTGCCAGGAGGAAAGCAGACAGGAAGACAAGGAAACAAGGAAAATAAAGGATTTCGAACGCATGTCTCAGCTTTCATACATCATCATCATCATCATCTAGGCTCAATTTTCCAAGGTTCAAGTAATTTCGCCAAATATCTCCCTCACTCTGGCATAACTAGATCATATTCTCAATCCCCAACTCTCCTGGCAGGCCGGGAAATACGAAGCATAGAAGCGGAAATAAAGGGCGGATTCAGATATATTTTTGAGATTTTACCCATATTACTTTCCAGATCAATGGGGTTTCAACAATAACTTCCTCCCAGTCAACTAATTCCGTTTCAACCAAAAACTACATGAAACATATTTGAATGGGAAAAATAAGTAAAATAACCTGTAAAAAATGAAGCTATGGAACATACTGCATACTAATCAAAATGTGATTAACTACGGATGTGGCCAGGGCAGCATGGGCAACACCTCTGGATCCGACAACGAAAAGAAAATTGAATGCAATGTCCCGCATTGGTATGGCTGGCCATCACTATCATCTAAGCTCAATAATCCAATATTAAAGTTATCAGTGACAAGGCCGGATCATATCACTGTGCCCCTAAATCTACCACGAAGCCTGGAAAAGGGCATGATGCCGAGGAAAATTAGACAATCCGGACTTTCGAGGCGGGAAGATCAAAACAAACGTGATCGCAGGAGGCTCCTCATGTGCGCGCGCATCGAGAGAAAATGGGGGAAATTTTTAGGGGTGACTTAATTGCTCCCGCCTCAAAAAGTTGCCTCGAAATTCCTCACAGGATACTTTCAGCGGGGAATTTCTTGGGCGTTTTTGAAGACGCTTAGTGTGGGGTGATCTGGAGAAATGGTGGCCTGGAAGGAGAGAGAGAAATGGAGAAGGAAGGTTGAGGAGGAGAGAGAGGATGGAAGACCTGGAAGATGGAGGGTGATGAGAGGAGGAAGAAGAAAGAGTTTGCTCCATGGGAAAATACGGAGAGAGAGAGAGAGAGAGAGAGAGAGAGAGAGAGAGAGAGATGATGAAGATATTGAGGCTCGGCGAGAAAATACGGAGAAGACGGAGGAGGCAAGCAAGAAACGGAAGGACAGTGAAAAAGGAGGAGGAGAACCAAGAGAGAGAGAGAGAGAGAGAATGAAAGGCGATGAGATGTAAATATTGCGGCTCGGCTGGAAAACATGGAGAAGATGGAGAAAGCATGCAAGCAGGGAAGGGAGGGAGAGTGGAAAAGGAGAAGAAGGAAGAGATTAACTAAAAAAAAAAAAAAAGTGAGAAACGGTAAATGGTTTTAAGTTGAAAGAAGAAGAAACGGAACTTAAAAAGAAACAAAAGAAAAAAGGTACGACCAAGCAAGGACAGCAACCGAGAAGGGACTGAAGGCAGGAAAGATGAGCAATGAAAGAGGGGAGGGAGAAAGAGGAGCAGGAAGAAAAGTGATGAAAGAGTAGACATGGTGCAGACTATGAAAACAGGGAAGCTAGGGTAGGAAGAAACATCGAAGTAGAGAGAGGGAGCGACGAAGGAAAGAAAATGGAAAGAAGGAAAGGAAGGAAATTTGGAGGAGGAGGAGGAGGAGACAGTAAAAGAGTACGAGGAAAGTGAAGATTATCTTGACGAAAATTAACCGGAAAGGAGAGGAGGAAACGCGAGGGGGACAGGATGATGGGGGAGGAGAATGAGAAGAAAAGAAATATGGAGGAAAGGAGGGAAACTAACCGTGAGGAGGAAGGATGAAACAAAACGTGGCCAGCAAGACGGCAGGAAAAAGTAAGAATGTGTGCCGCAGCAGCTGCTCATTCCGAACTTTCCAAAAGTAGCCAACAAAAATAAATAGGCGGGTTTTTTTTTATAATGTATTTTTCTGATGATCTGTTTTCCTTGTTTCTTGCTTATTTCTTCATTTTATTTATTTGTTATGACCGTTTTCCTAATCTATTTTACTTAATTTGTTTTTAAATTACTAAAGTCGCTTCGATTACCCTACTTTTAATTTCTGATATGAAACAGCTTAAAGCAATTACGGTAGGTTACGTTAATATTTCTAGGGGTTAATGAAGGCTGTATCTAACCCGTTCAGTTTAATAAGCGTCTCCTGACCTGAGTAAAATCGTCTGTTTGTACCAACAATATAGTATATCACACCCACCGCAGTGATTTAGCTCGACTTTTAACATTAATTTTGTTTTCTGGTATAGTGGTTTCTCTCTTTTGCTTTTCATTTTCCTTCTTCCCTCTTCTTTCTTCGTCACCGTCATCGTAATCGTATTATTATTATTATTATTATTATTATTATTATTATAGTTGTTGTTGTTGGTGGTGGTGGTGGTGGTATTATCATCATTATTATTATTATTACTTTCATTGTTCCTTCTTCTTCGTCCTCTTCTCTTCCTTTTGTTTTCTTTTCCCACTTTTTCTCTCCCTCTTAGTTACCATCTCTCTCTCTCTCTCTCTCTCTCTCTCTCTCTCTCTCTCTATCAGCTAACACAGTCATTTAACACAAACTGTTAACTAGACTCTCAAAACATTCTCAGAAACGAGTTTTTAAGCAAGCACGCAAACGTAACACTTTTTTTTTTTTAACGTGAAGCGGTGTGTGTGTGTGTGTGTGTGTGTGTGTGTGTGTGTGTGTGTGTGTGTGTGTGTGTGTGTGTGTGAGAGAGAGAGAGAGAGAGAGAGAAATTCCACAACTGGAAGGGGCTTGTGGTGTTGAAAGTGAGTTAAAGCGAGAGTGAGAGGACTGGAAACAATATCACTTTGTTTTTCTTTTTTAGAAGGTTGGAGAGGGAGAGGGGAGAGGAGTGGAAGGAAGGAGGGGAGAGAGAGAGAGAGAGAGAGAGAGAGAGAGAGAGAGAGGCTGGATTGAGTGTTAGAGGAAAGAAGAAGGAAGGTAAGCTTAGGAGAGAACTGGAGTAAAGAAGGAAGTAGGAAGGGGAGAAGAGAGGATAAACGAAGGGAAACCGAGAGAGAGAGAGAGAGAGAGAGAGAGAGAGAGAGAGAGAGTATAAGGGTGGAAGAATCAAAGGAATGAAGGGAGGAGGAAGGAGAGAGATGGGAAGGAAGGTAAGAAGGAAAAAAGGCATTATAAACCGAGAGAGGGGGAGGGGGAGAGAATGACGGAAGGAAAAGGAATGTTGTGAGAGAAGAATGCAGGAAAGACGAATGGGAAGGAAGGAAAGAAGAGTGAAGGAAGGAAAGAAGGAAGGAATTTATTAAGACAGAAGCGAAGATATGGAAACTCGCGATTGAAGGGCGATTGTGAAGAACGATAGACGGTAAACAGGTACTTAAGTTGGAAGGCAGGTAGGCTGGTGAGAGGGTAGGTATGTGGGTGGTGAGAGGATAAGAAGGTAGGTGGGTAGGTAGGTACATAAGTTGGTAGGTAGGTAGATGGGTAGCTGATTCGGTAGGTAGGTAGGTAGGCAGGCAGTCTGGAGGGTAGGTAGGTTGGTAAGTCTACAGATATAGCTCATTTTAACTCACTTCCTAAATTACTGGTCTAATCATTATACACCTGTGGGCAGGTATGAGTGGGAAGGCACTATTAACAACACCTGTACAGTCAAACACTAAACTCCCTTCGCCTTTCCTGCCTCTATTACATCGCTGGATTACTGTACACTGGAATGTGGGGTGGTGGAGTGAGGTGTATATTATCATTAATTTGTTGGGGATAATATGCATTTTTGTCCATTACACTTCTCCGTATTCCCGTCGGGTAAGGAGGCTCCCTAGCACCTCTTCCTTAGCGATTTATTTTAGGACGTGGCTGATTAATATCTTTTTGTAGGTTTTTTATTTAAAGTATGGCGATATCTGAAGGATTTATATAACACAGATGTGGATAGTAAGGTGTACCAAAATAAACCGATCGCTTAGGAAGAGGTGTTAGGGAGATTCCTTTACCGAGGAGAATAAGGGCCTGTCTCAGATCATCCGTGAATCCAACAATGAACAAGGAGGCAAGGGAGGCGACCGGTCTTTGGCACTTCACTGTACAGTCAGGAAATAATGTCCTGTTGTCCATCCAGGCCGTACATAAACAATATCAAACCCAATCATATCCCTTTAAAACCTAAAACCCGTAAACAGTCATGACATACAATACTGTTAGAAAACAAAACCTACTTCCTTTAATACCCAAAATCCTTAAGCAACTGTCAGGAAATAAATCTGTCCATCCAGGCCCTATCTTAACACTGTCATCTTAACCCAATCCCTTTAAAACCTAAAACTCTTAAACAACTCTGAAAATAAAGTACTCATAGTAAACCCAAACTTACCCCCTTTTAAACCTACAACCTTTAAACAACAAAGGAAATAAAGTACTGCTAGTAAACCCAGGTCTACCCTTAAAAACCTGAAACCCTTAAACAACAGTCAGGAAATAACGTACTATTGGTTATCATGGCAGTATATGAACACTGTAAACCCAACTCTTTCCCTGTATATGAACGGCATCTCGAAATGATTGGTTTCTGAACTTGCCTCTCTCCTGTTCACCGGATCTTATATCTGGCTCTCTCTTGTTCAACGGATCTTATATCTGGCTCTCTCTTGTTCAACGGATCCTGAATTTAGCTCTCTTTTATTCAACAATTGTTAAATCTGGTTCTCTTTTGTTCAACGTATCTTAATGTTGGCTCTCTTGCTCAACGGATCCTAAATCTGGCTATTTTTTGTTTATTTTTTCTTGGGAAGAACAACCATTTTGCAGACTTTTAGCACTGAGTTCTCTTCAGCAAAAAAAAAAAAAAAAAAAAAAACGCTGTAAACCCCACCGTCTTCCCATTCGCTACAACAACTATTAAGGGAATATTGCAGCGTCTATGGCCCGTACTCTCCTCAGTTAAGGAAGGTCCCTAACACCCCTTCCTTAGCGATTTATTTTTGGAGATGGCTGGGTTAATACTCTTTTGTACGTTACTTATACAGAGTATGTCGATATTGGAAGATTTTTTTTTTTTTTTTTTAGTAACAGGACAGAGGAAGAAAATCAAATGATTAAAAAATAAATCATCCATACACCAGATTACTGATGTCCTCTGTTCAAAAAATATCTGTAACAGTTAGACTTGAACAGCTGTGGGTTGAAGTTTGGAGGGAAACAACTCTGGGGAAGCGAGTTCCTAAGAAATGCAGTTCGGGGAATGAAAGAATTCTGATAGGCAGAAGTTCTGCAATACGGCTGAGTGACATTCCAGTCATGAGCGCTACTAGATGCCTGTGTGCAACACACACGAAGTCAGTAAAGTGTAAAAAATAAAGGACAAATAAATCGCCTACGAAAATGCTCTATATCTCACCTTGAATCTATCTATTTACTGCCAGATGCCTTAATCCCGTAAAGGATGACAAAATACATTTCGCCTCCATGTCGCCTTGTCTTCTGGTATTTGGCTGCCCTTCCTCCAGCGCACACCTCACTCGCTCGTATTTCTCTCCACTCCATCCTTCCATCTCATCCTTGGTCTCCCCCTTCTCCTCTACCTCCTCTTCATTTACACTCTCCTACTCAGTCCCTCATTGCCCTCTCCACATGGCTGCTCTTCCTCCAACTCACACTTCCCTCTCTTATCTCTCCACTCCATCCCTCGATCTCAACCCTGATATCCCCATCCTCTTCTCTTCTTCCACCTGACTCATATACACTCTCCTAGTAAGTCTCTCACTCTCCATCCTCTCCACATGACGAGATTTTATCATTAAGAGGATAAAAATAGGAAACGTAACAGGAAAACGAGTAGGCAATGTAGCATTAACTGTTAACCAATGCTGTATATTTTTATGGACAAATTGAGAGAGAGAGAGAGAGAGAGAGAGAGAGAGAGAGAGAGAGAGAGAGAGAGAGAGAGAGAGAGAGACAGACAGACAGACACACAGACAGACAGACTAATCCCTTACATTAGGAGCCTCAGCACCAGATCCAGTGTTGATGTGTGTGTGTGTGTGTGTGTGCAATTGTAAAACTATGTGTAAATTAAATGTATGGATAAATGCACATATGCACAGTATGTATGTATGTCTATGTATGCATGTACGCATGTATGTACGTTGGTATGTTACGTATGTATGTATGTATGCATATACATGCATGACTGCATAACTATGTATTTATGTATACTGTATATCTGAGCACGTATGTATATATGTATACGTGACTTATGTGTACTATAGTCTATTTGATTGACCTGTGCAGCTGAGATGTATGGGCCGAGTAGGGTGTTTGATTTGCGGCTGCTGACTGGCCGCCAATGATTTAAATCTACACCTCTTCTTACTTTAGCACATATATATTTATATTTGTAAATTCCTTGCAATATAAGCAGCCAGTTTAAATATAGAATAATTTCCGAAGCCACAGAAGCCAAAATTAGCTTTTAAAGTTTATTGTTATCAAAGAAAATTGAAGTTGATTATAAAGTTTCATAAAACGATGAGTGACGTTTGAAGCAAATTATCCACCCACGGTGTACATCCACGTCCGCATGCTGCACTACATCCACCCACGGTGTACATCCACGTCCGCATGTTGCACTACATCCACCCACGGTGTACATCCACGTCCGCATGTTGTACTACATCCACCCACGGTGTACATCCACGTCCGCATGTTGCACTACATCCAACCCCTTGTGTACATCCACGTCCGCATGTTGCATTACATTCACCCACGGTGTACACGCACGTCCGCATGTTGCACTACATCCACCCACGGTGTACACCTACGTCCGCATGTTGCACAACAATACATGTCTGCATATACTTCCATGACGTCATCGGCGGCCAATCAGCAGCCGAGAATCAAACACACCAAACTTGCCCCATACATCTCAGCTGCACAGGTCAGTCAAATAGACTATAGTATTTTCATATGCATGTATTTGTGTATAATCCTGTACTCGGGGTATGGTCACGTACTGCGGGTGTAAGTGTGTTCCTGTACGTGTGTGTGTGTATATATATATATATATATATATATATATATATATATATATATATATATATATATATATATATATATATATGTAGGTAGGTATATAGATGTCCATACTGTATATATGTATGACTACATGTATTTCTGTATGTATGTATGTATGCATATATTTATGTATGCATTTATGTACGTATGTAGGTATCTATGTCACTCCACGCTTCATTTAAAAACATTTACCTGTGTATGACTAAGAATGTGCGTAGGCTGGTGTGTGCTTGGTTAAATGAACTTGTGTAGGTGGCAAAAACGTACATGTGTATGTAAATAAGTTTCCTACTCAATACAGAAAAAAGGAAATTCTTATAACGGAGGGCAACTGTGTGTGTGTGTGTGTGTGTGTGTGTGTGTGAGAAAGAGAGAGAGAGAGAGAGAGAATACACTTCTCCCTACACGAGGCCAAAACATGTCTGTAACGTGTTGTGTTCGTGTATGCAATTTGTCTCTATTCCACCACGCTGATTGGTTGGTACAATAAGCATTAGGAACCCCTCTCTCTCCCTCTCTCTCTCTCTCTCTCTCTCTCTCTCTCGAACTCTTCAAGCCTGGATGATTTGTGAAAGCTAACCCACTCAACCCACTCTAGGAGAGAGAGAGAGAGAGAGAGAGAGAGAGAGAGAGAGGAAAGAATTGAATTACGTACAAATAAAGATCAAGACAGAAAGATTGAGAGACAGACAGAGACAGAGGCAGAAAATAATATCGATGTATAGAAAAAATAAAGAATGAAGAATGTAAGAATTAAAGTACCGAAGGAAAGACAAAATTAAGAATGAAAAAAGAAGAAACGGGAATAAATAATGACAATGAAAGGAAAGCTAAAGGTAAAAGAAATCTATTTATCTACCTATAGCCCGACGCCCTAATCCCGCAAAGGGTGGCCGCAGACAAAACGCCTCCAAGTCGCTCTGTCACCCACCATTTGACCACCCTCCCGCCAACTCACCCCCCCTCCCTCATATACCTCTCAACTCCATCCCTCCACCTCATCCTCGGTCTACCTCTCCCTCTCCCTCCCTCCACCTCACCTACATACACCCTCTTAGTCAGTCTTTCATTCTCCATTCTCTCCACATGTCCAAACCACCTAAGTGTATTTCTCCTAATCCTCTCAATCACATCCACATCCACCCCACAACGTTCCTTCACTTCTTCATTCGTCAACCTGTCCCTCCATGTCACTCCATATGCTCCTCTCAAGTAACTCATTTCCACTGCTCTCACTCGTGACTTGTTCCCCACTTGCAAGGTCCACGCCTCACTTCCATACGTCAAGTTAGGGATCACAATACTATCATGCAGTGACTTCTTGACTTCCATACTCACCTCCCTATTTCTCCTCACTGCTTTCAGTGAACCAACAACCTTCCTTCCCTGCTGTACCCTTTCACGCACTTCATCCCCCAAAGTTCCATCCTTACTCATCACACTACCCAAGTACTTGAATGCACTCGCATTCTCCATATCCTCACCATCCAACTTCACTGTACATTCTGTGACTTCATTCCTCTCAAACACCATAACTTTACTTTTGTTTACATTAACTTTCAGCTTCCTCCTCCTACACACTGTCCCAAATTCATTCACCAAACCTTGCAACTCCCATTCATCTTCACTCAACAATATTATATCATCAGCAAATAGCAACACCGGAATCTTCCAAATCTCACCCTCATTCATTAGGGCCACCCCCACATCCACTGCCCTACCTTGCACCTCCTTTACAACCTCATCCATGTATATATATATTAAACATCCATGGAGACATCACACAATCCTGTTTCGGTCCCACATTGAGATCAAAGAACTCACTCAGCTCACCATCCACTTGCACCGTAACCCTGGCTCCTTCGTACATACTCTTCACAGCATTCAACAATTTCCCATCCACTCCATATATTCTTAATACCTTCCACGTACCTTCCCTATCTATTCTTTCATAAGCTTTCTCCAAGTCCATGAAGGCAGCATACACCTTCTTTCCCTTCTCTAGATACTTCTCCACTAAACATCTCAGAACAAATATCTGATCTACACACCCTTTTCCCTTCCTAAATCCCCCTTGTTCTTCTTCAACTAGCTCCTCTGTCATATGCCTAACCCTACCAATGAGTATTCTACCATATATTTTACCAGTCACACTAAGAAGGCAAATACCCCTATGGTTACCAAATTCTTCTCTCTCCCTTTTTCCTTTGTATAAAGGAACAATTATACCTGATGTCCAGTCCTCTGGAACCCTTCCCTCTTCCCAAGCCAATCTACACAACTTCCATATCCACTCCACAACAATCTCACCCCCATACCTCAGCATTTCACCACACACTCCATCAATTCCTGGGGCCTTTCCCAATTTGATCTTCTTCATTGCTTCCACTACTTCCGCTCTACTGATCTCTTCCTCCCTCCTCTCATCTCTTCTTCTTCCAGCCATTCCCCAACCACTTATACTCGCACTGCTCTCACTCTCTACATTCAACAATTCCTCAAAGTGCTCCTTCCATCTCCTCAATTTCTCTCTCTTCTCCACCAACAATCTATTATTCCTATCTTTCACTCCCCTACTATTTCCCCTTTCACACTGCCTTACTTTCCTTACCTCCTTCCAAAACAATTTCTTACTCTCCCTCCATTTCACACTCAGATTCCTCCCAAACTCTTCATCCACTTTCTTCTTACTCTCCTTCACCAGTCTCTTCACCTCCCTTCTCCTGCTCACATATACCTCTCTCTTCTCTCAATCTTCTTCCCTACCTCTACTTGCTAACCATTCACTATATGCCTTCTTCTTTTGTTCCACAGCTCGTTCCTCCTTCCAAAACAATTTCTTACTCTTCCTCCATTTCACACTCAGATTCCTCCCAAACTCTTCATCCACTTTCTTCTTACTCTCCTTCACCAGTCTCTTCACCTCCCTTCTCCTGCTCACATATACCTCTCTCTTCTCTCTCTCATCTTCTTCCCTACCTTTACTTGCTAACCATTCACTATATGCCTTCTTCTTTTGTTCCACAGCTCGTTTCACCTCATCATTCCACCATGCTGTCCCTTGCACACCCTTGCATTTCATCCTCACTCCACAAACCACTTCACACGCTGCACCTATCTCTTCTGTAAATATCTTACATACGTCTTCCACCCCTTCCATCTGCTCTAGCTCATACCTTCCCAATCTTTCTTCCACTATATTCTTATACTCTGTCATTTTCTCACTGTCTTGCAAATTCCCCACTCTTCTCGCAGGAAGTGTTTCCTCCTGTCTTCCCCTTCGTCTCCTCAACCATTTTCTTTGCAGCTTTACCTTGGCCATCACTAAGTGATGGTCCGAGACTCCATTCCCTCACCCTCTCCACACTCTTCCATCCAACACTTGTCTTCTCATTCGCTCATCCACACACACGTAGTCTATCATTTCCTTTCGTTCAACAAGTTCACCATCCATCCTCCTCATTACTCTCCATGTATACCGGTGGATCATCTTATGTCGGAAGTAGGTGTTGGCTATTGCCAACCCCTTACCAGTACAGATGTCCACCAAATCACTACCATTCCCATCTGCTTCAGCAGGCACACCCCACTGACCAACCACTCCATCCACTCGTACATTCCCAACTTTGCCATTCATGTCTCCAATCAAAAGCACTCTCTCGTTCCTCTAAAAATTATCCATACATGCTTCTACTCTCGCTCAAAACTCATCTTTCACTCTTGCCATTCGGTCCTCTGTCGGAGCATACACACAAACAATCGCCCACGCTTGTATACCTACTTCATCCTTACCCATACAATCCTTGCACCCCCTGTTCCATACTCTCTTATACTCTTCCACTTCTTGCTTATCATCAGACACTCCCTCTCTTGCCCCCTCATTCTCATTAACACCCGCACATATACCTAAACCATATTCCCATTCTCTCACCCTTTCACCTTCCCATTTAGTTTCAGTCAATCCACATATGTCCACTCTTGCATCCTCAAGCACCTGAACAATCTCTCTCTTTCACTTCATCATTCACTCCTCTCACATTCCACGTTCTCACCCTCAGAATATCCTTTGTCCGTTCCTTAGTCGTCAACGTATGGTCCGTCCTGGTCCGAGGCGCTTTACTCGCTTGTTTAGTTAGTTCTATTTACGGGGTGGGGCACTAACCCACCACCAACCCTTTTAGTCGCCTCGTACGACAAGCAGGGGTACTGGGGGAGTATTCTTGAAACCCCCCAACCCCCAGGGGTAAAGAAATAACCTACTTAATTAGGAAAAAATAAGTACATAGGCAATGAGTGAAGAAAGGATGGAAGAACGAAGAAAGGTAAAAATGGAGGAGTGAAGAAAAGAGGACAAAGCGGAGGAGGTGGAGGCGGAAGGAAATGAAGGAGGATTTGATAAAGGAGATGATGATGAGAGGACGCACGCACACACACACACACACACACACACACACACACACACACACACACACACACACACACACACAAGCAGCCATTCAATCACACGATATGGTGGATAGTGACAACAATAAGATGGCAGGGAGGCAGGAAGTGAGGAGAGACAGGGAGAGGAGGGAGGGAGGGAGTGGAGGAGGGAGTGGAGGAGAGAGGAGGGAGGAAGGGAGGGAAGGAGAGGGGAGGGAGGGAAGGAGAGAGGGAGAGAGAGTAGGAAAAGGAGGGAGAGAGGAAGAGAGGTAAGGAGAGAGAAGGCAAAGCAGTGAGAGGGAGGGAGAGAGGAACGGAGGAAAGCAGGTAGACAGGGAAGGAGGGAGAGGTGGTAGAGAGGAAAAGGAGCAGAGAGGGAGACGATAGGAGGCGAGAGGAAGGGAGGCTGAAAGAGAGAGAGAGAGAGGAGGAACAGAGAGGCGCAGTAGTGTGTGCAGGGAAGGAGGGAGGGAGGGAGGGAAGGTAGGGAGAAGCTGTGGGGTGGTGCGGAGGCAGGAGAGAATCAAGAAGAGAAGATGTGATGGAGGTAAGGAGGGAAAGAAGTATGGAGGAGGAGAGGTAAGGAGGAATGAGAGAGGTAGCCAGGGAAATATGTTAGGGAAGAGGGAGATAAGAAGAAAAGGAGGTACTGCGGAGGGATGCAGGAAGGGAGAGAAGGAGGGAATGATAAAAGCTGAGATGGAGAGACAGGGAAGGAGCAAGAGACGATGCAGACAATGAGAGAGGGAAATAAGTAGGGAGGGAGAGAGACAGAGGAAGGGAAGAACAGAGGCCGGAGAGGAGAGACGGTGGAAGGAAGAGAGTGGAGGGAAGTGAAAGAGATAGAGTGGAGGAAGGGAAAGAGGTAGGAAGGAATCAGTGAGAGAGAAAGAGGGGTGGGAGGTATAGAAGGTCACTAAGTAAAGGAGAACTGATGACAATGAAGAAGCCATGCCGACAAGGGGGAAGGGAAGGAGGAGCGGAGAAAGGGAGGAAAGAGGAAGGGAGGGAGGGAAGGAGGGAGAAATGAAGGGAAGGAGGGAGGGAAGGAGAAACTGGTATGAATCAGGTACAAAAGTAAATAAAATAGGCAGCTTGGAGATTATGTAGGCATGATAACAGCGAGGGAGGGAAGGGAGGAGGGAGAAAAGGACGAGAAGGTAGGAAGAGAAGGGAGGAGTACTGGAGATAAGGGAGGAAGTGCAGTGAGAGAGGAAGGAAAGGAAGGAAGGGATTTTCAAGTGGGAGGGAGAGAGGGAAGAAAAGGAAGGGAGAAGAGTGAGACGGAGGAATAGAAAGATATCACGAATGCAAACAAGGCTAAACTTGGAGGGAAAAAGAGGGAGGGAGGGAGGGGGAAGGAAAGGGAGAGGGAGGCAAGGACTAGAGAGAGAAATGGTAGAAAGAGATAAAAGAGGAGGAGGAAGAAAGAAATGAAAGGAAATAGAGAAGGAAGGAAGGATATGGAAACAGACAGGCAGAGGCAAATGCTGTGAGAGAGAGAGAGAGAGAGAGAGAGAGAGAGAGAGAGAGGGAGGGAAGGAAGGATATGGAAACAGACAGGCAGAGGCAAATGCTGTGAGAGAGAGAGAGAGAGAGAGAGAGAGAAACAAGCCCAAGACTGATCCTAATAAAATGTCTGATCCTCTCTCTCTCTCTCTCTCTCTCTCTCTCTCTCTCTCTCACTGGTGTTCTTGTTCTCCAATACGGGTGTTATTGTGCTGTCAGCCGGGTATGACGGTGTTACCAGGCCAGTAATTGAAGTGAGAGAGATAAATGTAAAAAGGTAGACATCAAAGTAAATACACACACCTTTATGTATAGCATTTACGTATACTATCTACTACATACATATTTACTTACACACACACACACACACACACACACACACAATTTATGAAGAGAAAATTGACGATTATTATCATAATTCTTTGCGATAACTGATGATTTTATTGCACACCAACCATTTCCTCTCCCTCTCTCTCTCTCTCTCTCTCTCTCTCTCTCTCTCTCTCTCTCTCTCGTACTCAACCATTCCTTTTGATATACGCTCTATTATCACACACACACACACACACACACACACACACACACACACACACACACAGAATTATATAAGTGCTCTAGGAAGAGAGGAGTAGCTGAGTCATTTAGAATGTTATACAAATTCCTACCGTTTTTATGTACACAGGAAATTACATTAAAAATCGTCCTAATATTGACAACAGTCAACTAATCTGATATTACGGCTATTAACACAAGACGCTGTTATTCAGGTGGCAGAATACGTAGCCTTCATGTTGTCTCCTGTGACCAGTGTGATGCTACTGTGTAACTGATGGTGATTTGACTGATGTTGATAATGTTGATACCACTGCCACAACTACCATCTCGCCTACCACCACACCTACCACCACAACTACTACAGCCACCATCATAACTGCCACACCTACTATCATGTACCACACCTACCACCACAGCTATCACACCCACCACAACAACTATATCACCTACCTTCACAGCTACCACCAGATCTCCCATACCTACCACCACAACTACCACTACAACTACCACACCTATCACTACAACTACCACACCTAACACAGTTATCACACCTAACAACACAGTTGTCACACCGACCACCACAACCACCACACATACTACCACAAATACCACACTTACCACCACAAATACCACAATAACTACCACGTCTACCACAACAATCTCGCCCACTATCACTACTACCACTCTTACTACCAACCTACTACACTTAGTACCACAAATACCACACCTACTACTATTGCCATTATTGCCACACCTACCACATCATTACTATGACCATCTAGTATGACCAGCACTACTACCACAACAACCACTATAGTCTATTTGACTGACCTGTGCAGCTGAGATGTATGCAGCAAGTAGGGTGTGTTTGATTTGCGGCTGTTGATTGGCCGCCGATGATGTCATTGAAGTAAATGTAGGCATGTATTGTTGTGCAACATGCGGACGTAGGTGTACACCGTGGGTGGATATTATACCGCAACATGCGGACGTGGGTGTACACCGTGGGTTGATATTATGGTGCAACATGCGGACGTAGGTGTACACCGTGGGTGCATATTATAGTGCAACATGCGGACGTAGGTGTACACCGTGCGTGGATGTAGTGCAATATACTGACGTTGGTGTACACCGTGGATGGATGTAGTGCAACAAGCGGACGTAGGTGTACTCCGTGGGTGGACATTATAGTGCAACATGCAGACGTGGGTGTACGCCGTGGGTGGACATTATAGTGCAACATGCGGACATGGATGTACACCGTGGGTGGATAATTTACTTCAAACATAACTTATCATTTTATAAAACTTTATAATCAACTTTAATTTTCTTTGATAATAGTAAACTTTAACAGCTAATTTTGACCTCTTTAGCTTCGGAAATTATTCCATATTAAAACTGGCTGCTTATAAGGCATGCAATTAAAAACTATTGATATATGTGTTAAAATAAGAAGAGGTGTAGATTTACATCATCGGCGGCCAATCAGCAGCCGCGAATCAAACACACCCGACTCGGCCCATACATCTCAGCTGCACAGGTCAATCAAATAAACAATAATAGTACAATACCACTACTGGCCTACTCCTACTACTGCTACCACTACTACCAGTACCATTACCATCACTATCTCCACCACAACCACCACTACCACTACTATTACCACTACTACAATACTACAATTCCCACTACTACCACCATTAGCGTAGTTTGAGAGAGTAACTTTGTCAACAGATGTGAACTGTGTGTGTGGCACCTGTCAAGGGGTGAGTTTACGAGAGAGAGAGAGAGAGAGAGAGAGAGAGAGAGAGAGAGAGAGAGAATATTACTAACACACACACACACACACACACACACACACACACACACAAAATATCCATTCTCTCTCTCTCTCTCTCTCTCTCTCTGGGGTCCTTGGTTCTTCATACGACTTTTGAGGCTTAGTAATATTTCCTTCAGCATGAGCACTGTCACTCACTATGAAGAACAACATGTGTAATGTGCCTACCTACATTTCTCTCTCTCTCTCTCTCTCTCTCTCTCTAAGGTTCCACGAAGAGGAGAGATGAAACTGTGTGTGTGTGTGTGTGTGTGTGTGTGTGTGTGTGTGTGTGTGAAGAACAACTAAGCAAGGGAAAGACTGACCCGTGTGTAAACAAAAGTAAAGTTTTTACATATATATTCAACCAGCAGGGGTACCCGGCGTTGCCCGGGCCAACAAAGGCGAACACTCAACAGATGACTTCGAATGACCCAGATCTGAATTTTGACCCCCCTAAAACCATCCTTGGGTCACCCTGATTCAGAATATATATGAGTCTGGGGTGTCTAGCCCTTGGTTTGGGCGTGACTGAAGCACAATCAAACAAGGCGGCTCTTTCACAGTATATATATATATATATATATATATATATATATATATATATATATATATATATATATATATATATATATATATATATATATATATATAAGTAATTTGCCACAAACTTTGGAATAACTTTAGTTCTTTATCAAGTCTATTCAACAGAATAATTATGAAAACAGACCTGATAAATCTCTCTCTCTATCTCTCTCATCTACCCAGTGCTGGCCAACATGCAGCCTGTGCGTGTTGGTGTTGCTTGAAACTAATATAAAGTTAAGGGACACTCATTTAAATATTTTGGCCGGGAGGGGAAGGGAAGAGGGGAACAGGAGAAGGGGTGGGGAGAGGGAGAGGGGAAGAGGAGAAGGGGAGGGGAAGAGGAGAAGGGGAGGGGAAGAGGAGAAGGGGAGGGGAGGGGAGAAGGGAAGAGGAGAAGGGAAGGGGAGGAAAATAGGTTGGGGAGTATAGTGGGAGGGGAGGGGAAAGAGGAGTGAGGGGAAGGGAAGTAGGGGTGAGCAGGGGAGCGAAAGAGAAGATAGACAGAGGAGGGAAAGGGAAGGGGAGGTGAGGGAAAAGGGGAAAGGGAGGGATGAAAACGACAGGAAGGCGGAGTGGGAAGGCGAGTGGCAGTGAGGGGAAAGATGGGAGAGGAAGACAGTTAGACAGAGGGGGGACTGGGGAAGCAGGGGGAGGGGGGAAAGGGGGGGAAGAGAAAGAGGGGGGGAAGGAAAAGGTGGGAAGGTGGAGTGGGAGGGGGAGAGGGACGAGCAATGACGGAGAGAAGGGGAGAGGAAGAAAAGATGGATAGGGAAGGAAGAGGATAAGGGATGGAGGAGGAGGGAAAGGAAGGAGAAACGGATAGAGTATGAGAAGAGATAGAAGCCGAAGGGAGGGAAGAAATGAAAGGAAGTATGGGGTGAGGGAGGAGGAGGAAGAGGAAGAAAGGGAAGGGAATACAAAGAAGAAAAGAGGGAGAGGATGGGAGGAAAGAAGACATGAAAAGGGAGTGACCCAGGGAGAAAAAGTAGAGAGGAAGACGAGTGAAAAAATGTAGACGATTAACTATGGAAGGGGGGGGGAGAGAGAGAGAGAGAGAGAGAGAGAGAGAGAAATATGTGTGTGAACAGAGAAAGATGGCTGGGGGGGGGGGAGTAGAAGGGGCCTTATGAAAACACCGTAACGCAGAGGAGGGTGTGACGGTATAGCAAGTGAGGTGTTACAATGTGTTACTGGGGTGTTAGGGGTGTTACAATGTGTTACTGGGGTGTTACAATGTGTTACAGGGGTGTTAGGGGTGTTACAATGTGTTACTGGGGTGTTAGCGGTGTTACAATGTGTTACTGGGGTGTTACAATGTGTTACAGGAGTGTTAGCGGTGTTACAATGTGTTACTGGGGTGTTAGCGGTGTTACAATGTGTTACTGGGGTGTTAGCGGTGTTACAATGTGTTACTGGGGTGTTAGCGGTGTTACAATGTGTTACTGGGGTGTTAGCGGTGTTACAATGTGTTACTGGGGTGTTAGCGGTGTTACAATGTGTTACTGGGGTGTTAGCGGTGTTACAATGTGTTACTGGGGTGTTAGCGGTGTTACAATGTGTTACTGGGGTGTTAGGGGTGTTACAATGTGTTACTGGGGTGTTAGCGGTGTTACAATGTGTTACTGGGGTGTTAGGGGTGTTACAATGTGTTACTGGGGTGTTAGCGGTGTTACAATGTGTTACTGGGGTGTTAGGGGTGTTACAATGTGTTACTGGGGTGTTAGGGGTGTTACAATGTGTTACTGGGGTGTTAGGGGTGTTACAATGTGTTACTGGGGTGTTAGGGGTGTTACAATGTGTTACTGGGGTGTTAGGGGTGTTACAATGTGTTACTGGGGTGTTAGGGGTGTTACAATGTGTTACTGGGGTGTTAGCGGTGTTACAATGTGTTACTGGGGTGTTAGCGGTGTTACAATGTGTTACTGGGGTGTTAGGGGTGTTACAATGTGTTACTGGGGTGTTAGGGGTGTTACAATGTGTTACTGGGGTGTTAGCGGTGTTACGATGTGTTACTGGGGTGTAAGGGGTGTTACAATGTGTTACTGGGGTGTTAGGGGTGTTACAATGTGTTACTGGGGTGTTAGGGGTGTTACAATGTGTTACTGGGGTGTTAGCGGTGTTACAATGTGTTACTGGGGTGTTAGGGGTTACAATGTGTTACTGGGGTGTTAGGGGTGTTACAATGTGTTACTGGGGTGTTAGGGGTGTTACAAGTAGTGCTAGGTAACAACAAAACACAGGCTGGTCCATATATAACCCTGCACTGACACTCCGCCGGGCTAGTCTCGTGTGCTGGGGGGACGGCTCGCCTGGTCTATCAGTATCTACCCTGGATTTAGTCTACTCCAAATGCCTCACCCAAGCCCACACCAGCAGACTGAGCCGTCCCGCAGCACACACGTTACTGGCAGGTGAGTTTGCAGCAGAGCGGTATTTACGGCCATGCTATATTAAGCCTAAGCAATATAAATCCTGGCTTTTGACTTGGTGTGCAATACCTGCGGCCCACCTGATACTCCCCCTTGTATACCTCCTCCCTTACTCTCTTCCTCCTCCTCCTACAACTTTACTTGGTGTACAACACCCGCGGCCCACCTGCTACTCCTCCTTGTATACCTCCTCCCTTACTCTCTTCCTCCTCCTTGTATACCTCCTCCCTTACTCTCTTCCTCCTCCTTGTATACCTCCTTCCTTACTCTCTTCCTCCTCCTTGTATACCTCCTTCCTTACTATCTTCCTCCTCCTTGTATACCTCCTTCCTTACTCTCTTCCTCCTCCTTGTATACCTCCTTCCTTACTCTCTTCCTCCTCCTTGTATACCTCCTCCCTTACTATCTTCCTCCTCTTGTATACCTCCTTCCTTACTCTCTTCCTCCCCCTTGTATACTTCCTCCCTTACTATCTTCCTCCTCCTTGTATACCTCCTTCCTTACTCTCTTCCTCCTCCTTGTATACCTCCTCCCTTCCTATCTTCCTCCCCCTTGTATACTTCCTCCCTTACTCTCTTCCTCCTCCTTGTATACCTCCTTCCTTACTCTCTTCCTCCCCCTTGTATACTTCCTCCCTTACTCTCTTCCTCCTCCAACTTTACTTGGTGTGCAATACCCGTGGCACACCTAACACTTCTCCCTGATTACCTCTTCCCTTAATTTCTTCTTCCTCCTTCTCCTCCTCGCCCTCCATTTTTTTTTTATCCTTATGTTTATTCTTCCTCCTCCTCCTCCTCCTCTCCTCCTTCATCTTTTTCTTTATCCTCATGTTTCATCTTCTCATCATCATCATCATCATCATCATCATATTCATCTCTTCACTCCTCCAGCTTTTGTTATTTTATAATAATAGATATGATGGTCGTGATGATTTCATGCCCTCGAAAAAAAGAAAAACCAGCCTTCTTTATCTCTTCACTCTAACCTGGCCTAAAATTGCCATCTCTCCATCTTGAATGCATGATTGTAACAATAAATTAACGCAAGAATACGGTACAAGTCACGAATAAGTGACGTGCAAAGGATGTAGGGTCGCAGTACTGTCTTTTTTTGTCACTGAGCTACTTGAAGTAAGCTCCAAAAGGACGAAAATCTGTGCCAAGATAGAGTAAAAAGAACATTAACCTCTGTGTTTTAAAGAGTAATCAACTTGCAAAATTTGAACACTGGAATCTCTCTCTCTCTCTCTCTCTAACTTTCTCTCTGTACGTTTAGCCTACATCCCTCCTAAATCCTCTCATGCAGCCCTATTCAGTCCCCCCTCACACACACACACACACACACACACACACACACACACACACACACACACACACACACACACACACGATCGAAATTCCAACCCTGATGCAAATGTAGGGGTCATTTGTCCACCTAATATATTATTCAGTTGTCAGTGGAAATCTGATAGAAGGAGGAGAGGGAAGGAGATGGGTGTTGGCTTGGTGTTACATTGTGTTACTGGTGGTGGCGTGTTAGGGTGTTGGCTTGGTGTTACATTGTGTTACTGGTGGTGGCGTGTTAGGGTGTTGGCTTGGTGTTACAGTGTGTTATTGGTGGTGGGGTGTTAGGGTGTTGGCTTGGTGTTACAGTGTGTTACAGGAGGTGGGGTATTAAGGTGTTGGCTTGGTGTTACAGTGTGTTACAGGAGGTGGGGTATTAAGGTGTTGGCTTGGTGTTACATTGTGTTACTGGTGGTGGGGTGTTAGGGTGTTGGCTTGGTGTTACAGTATGTTACAGGAGGTGGGGTATTAGGGTGTTGGCTTGGTGTTACATTGTGTTATTGGTGGTGGGGTGTTAGGGTGTTGGCTTGGTGTTACAGTGTGTTATTGGTGGTGGGGTGTTAGGGTGTTGGCTTGGTGTTACAGTGTGTTACAGGAGGTGGGGTATTAGGGTGTTGGCTTGGTGTTACATTGTGTTACAGGAGGTGGGGTATTAGGGTGTTGGCTTGGTGTTACAGTATGTTACAGGAGACGGGGTATGAAGGTGTTGGTTTGGTGTTACAGTGTGTTACAGGAGGTGGGGTATTAGGGTGTTGGCTTGGTGTTACAGTGTGTTACAGGAGGTGGAGAATAAATTTTGAACGAGAGAGAGAGAGAGAGAGAGAGAGAGAGAGAGGGGGAGGGGGTAATCTAGGACTCCTGTTAACGACAAACTCACCTCGTTCGGGCCCCATATATTACACAGCCGAATTCTTAACCCTTAACCTGATTGCCTGCCAGTACACACACACATACACATTCTCCTTCCTCCCCCCCCCTCTCTCTCTGGCTTCCTTCCAATATCCAGCATCCTTCCTACCCTTCATCATATTCCTTTTATCTTCCTCCTATTCCTCCTCCTCCTCCATTACATATTCCTTTGCCATCCTCCTCTCCTTCTTTCTACTTCTTCCTTGTCCCTTTTCTTCTTTATACCTTCTTCAGTTCCCTTCCTCCTCTTCCTCTTGTTTAGTCCTGGTCTTCGTCCTCTTCTCCTTCATTCATTCTAGTAGTATTTCTTCCCCTATTCTTTCTGTTTATTTCCCGTCTTCCTCCTCCTTATTCTTTTCAACATTTTCCTGCTCCTCCTCCTCCTCCTTTTCATCGTCTTTATCTTCCTCTTTTTTCTCGTTCATTTTTTTTTTTATTCCTCCAACTTCTTCTTCATCTCCTCCTCCGCCACCACCACCTCCTCCTCCTCCTCATCATCATCATCATCATCATCATCATCCTCATCATCATCATCATCATTCTCCTCTTCTTCTTTCTCATCGTTTTCACCTTCCTCTTCCTCCTTCATATCTTTTATTCCTGCTCCTCCTCCTCCTCAGCCAGGCCTTCAGTCACACTGAGGCCATTCCGACCTAACTTTTGCTTCTTGTATGACCGAGACTGAGGAGGAGGAGGAGGAGGAGGAGGAAATAGCAATGGTAAAAATGGCAACATAAAAAGAAAGGGAAAAACGAACAGTAAGTGATGATGATGATGACGATAACCAACTGTCTATCACATGGAAACCATTCCAGGCCCCATCCGGCTAGAGCGCCTTAACCCACTAGACCACTAGACATCATTATGGTTATATGGTTACCACCCAACGCAGTGAATGGCTGTCTGGGTTACAGGAAACAGTTTGGCTAGTCACTCAAGGTGCAGTCAGTTGAAGGTACCAATACATTGAGTGAATGGATGGTGAGCGACCCCACCAACCTAACTATAATGATAAAAAATAATAATGTAATAAACTATAAAATTATACATCCAAAACATGTAATAAAACAGGAAAAAACGATAAAACAAAGAAAACTGCCTATCAACACTCACCAGACACAGGCGAGGATCAGTCTCGTACCTGAGGGAAGAAACAAGATTTTACAAACCGGCATATATCTAAATATAATTATTTTTTATTTACTTTACAGTGTATGGAACAGTCCGTTGCCTGAGACCCAGTAGTCCTCCTCCTCCTCACCACATGCAGCAGTGTGTGTGATATTGCCATATTTTGTTTGGGCAATGGGTTGAGTCACTGTGTACTGTTAGCCATGTGATGATAGAAAAAACATCCTTTACTTACAAAAACGCACATATACTGAGTCAGTAAAAACGCATCGGTAGGTTAACTGCAGCCTTTTCGTAAAATTATGCACACTGAGTGCAGTAGCATGTCCTGTATATGACTAACGGAGTGGGAATAACAGAAATGCATTACAAAGGCAGTCACCAGCCTGACTGTGACAACTGCCAGCCAGACTCTTGCTCATTACATGTGTCAGTCAGTGTGGGGTGTGGCCACATGTGCAGCCAGGCAACATGCAATCCAACACCTCATACTGAACACCAAATATATCGCTGAAGTCTCACGTGATGCTTGTGTTGCTGTCCTTAGTTGTGTGAAGATGCAGCAATCGTGTGTGTGTCACCTGACCTCCAGCTGTGACATGGACCCAAACAGCACAGTGTCAGTCGTGTGTGTGTCACCTGACCTCCAGCTGTGACATGGACCCAAACAGCACAGTGTCAGTCGTGTGTGTGTCACCTGACCTCCAGCTGTGACATGGACCCAAACAGCACAGTGTCAGTCGTGTGTGTGTCACCTGACCTCCAGCTGTGACATGGACCCAAACAGCACAGTGTCAGTCGTGTGTGTGTCACCTGACCTCCAGCTGTGACATGGAACCAAACAGCACAGTAATAGTCGTGTGTGTGTCACCTGACCTCCAGCTGTGACATGGACCCAAACAGCACAGTGTCAGTCGTGTGTGTGTCACCTGACCTCCAGCTGTGACATGGACCCAAACAGCACAGTGTCAGTCGTGTGTGTGTCACCTGACCTCCAGCTGTGACATGGACCCAAACAGCACAGTGTCAGTCGTGTGTGTGTCACCTGACCTCCAGCTGTGACATGGAACCAAACAGCACAGTAATAGTCGTGTGTGTGTCACCTGACCTCCAGCTGTGACATGGACCCAAACAGCACAGTGTCAGTCGTGTGTGTGTAACCTGACCTCCAGCTGTGACATGGACCCAAACAGCACAGTGTCAGTCGTGTGTGTGTAACCTGACCTCCAGTTGTGACATGGACCCAAACAGCACAGTGTCAGTCGTCAAAGTAACCAGTTGGGTTAGGCCTCTGGACCAGCCTATAGTTCTTTCACCTTAACTTGGCCAAGACTTTTTTTCCTTTTTTTTTTTTTTTAACTTACTTCACTCAGCAATGACAGACAAAGAAAATACTGAACTCTACATCCTTTCCACAGCACTTTTTTGTGACTAGCATCGTATTCTAGTGCTAACCCATTCTTACATCTCAACACTCAAGATTGACAGATAACATTTTTAGGCCAAGTTACAATAAAAGGAGTATAGCAACAAGGTGACGACAAGACATTCCACGAGTAAATTTATGCTGAATTATCCCACCTTCCAGCACCAATAAGGCATGTGAGGGTCAAGGCAGGGCAAATTTAGCTTAGTGGTAGTGCTTGTGTAATTGACGGATCCATTTCCAGTGGCACATGACCTAAGCTTCCCCACAGACACAAGACAACCACGAGTGTCACTTCCACCAAGAGCATATCAGCAACTGGCCTTATTTATTGACATTATCTCACAGGCAACAATTAGTGACTAGAGGGAATTGCAGTGTTTACTTTGATGTTGTGTGAGTCCAGGATTACACCAAAGTTTTGCAGTATTAAGAAATAAAAAAAAAACATGAACTCAGCTCTATAAACTCTTATTTAAAAGTATACATCGATATATAGCTACAGGTAAACAGACAAATGTATATTATCTGTAACAAAGGTAGACAGACGGACAGATGGGTATATTCGTATTATTGGACAGATATAAGGATATAAGACCCAGTTAAATACATTTCATTATTTTCATTATCAAAGGTAAAAAATAATGATTAATTTTCCTACATATACTACCTCTGCCTCATCAGACACACGCGCACACACACACACACACACACACACACACACACACACACACACACACACACACACACACACACACACACACACTATTCACTAAACTTTTCAACTGCATAAAAAAATCACAAATCAAATATATAACAAGTAAAATATTATGAACTCTATAAAGTACCGTATAACAAATTCTCAGTATTAAACTGAATAATACACCTCTATAATAAATAACAATAACAAATAACTATAACAATAACAATATAATAAATCAGCGCACACACCAAAGTATCTGTATATCATGTACGTATTAAAAATGACGTACACAGAAGGATGTGGAATAATTATAAAAATATTCCTATCTCTAAAACAAAACAAAAAACTGCTACACAATTATTAACTCACTTTATCAACTTATGTACGAATCTATCTATATTCTCTCTCTCTCTCTCTCTCTCTCTCTCTCTCTCTCTCTCTCTCTCTCTCTCGCATATCTTCACACATACCTTAACATTCTCACATTTTCTCTTCCTTCCACATTTCCTCCCTTCCACATTCCTCTTCGTAACTGTCATTTTCTCTCGTTTTCATTTCTCTTTTTCTCCTGTTAATCATTTTTTCCCTTTTTTTTTAATGCTTTGTAAGCAGTTTTTCTTTGCATTTTATATTACAAGGAACTCTCTCTCTCTCTCTCTCTCTCTCTCTCTCTCTCTCTCTCTCTCCCTCCCGTTTGTGCAGTGATGCCTTACTCTCAGTCTGACACACGACCCGGCCTGGCCCAGTGGCATGGTACGGTCTTTTGGGGTCTTGAGAGGGCTGGTAAGGGCTGAAGGTGGGCTGGGTAGAGCTGGTGTGGGCTGATGGGGGCTGGTGGGGTCTTGAAAGAGTCTGATTGGGCTGAGGCAGATATAAGAGGGCTGGTGGGGTCTTAAATGGGCTTGGTTGGATTGAGAAGGGCTGAGACAGGTGTAAGAGGGCTGGTGGGGTCTTGAAAGGACTTGGTAAGGCCTGCTTGGGTCTAGGGAGGGATAGTGAGGACTGTAAAGATGGAGGTGAATGTAAGATGTCTCGGGAGGACCTGCTATTAGGATTCCATATTATAATTACAAATCATAATAGACAGATAGATAAATAGATAGATAGAGAGACAGATAGAAGCAGGAAGTCGGATGATGAGAAGGTACTGTGTCTGCAAGAATCGAGCGATGCTAAACATGCTTACACACTCTTAACTCAAGGAATGCTTTATAGGCACACGACAGCGCCTAGTGACCATACACACATACAGGCTTCTAGAACTTTCCAATCACAATGGACACACGTGACACAACCCCTGCTACACCAGAATTTAGGAAAGAGAGCTCAGAAGGAAGCTAGCCATAGAACAGACAGGTCGCAGGGAGAAGGGCTTAGCAACTTGAGAGAGAGACAGAGAGAGCGAAACAGGTAGATAGCTCCCGGGACTCTACTTTATACTTCGCTCTGTGTGAGAGACTTGTTAATATTCCCAAGACAAATAAAAATAGTTCCATACTATTCTTTACCTCTCCTTGTCATTGAATGACAAATGGGAAAGAAGATTATATACTTACAAACCTACTCAAGTATAACAACCGCTCGTCCACAAGTCTAATATATATATAACTTCTCTACAAGCAAATACAAAGCCTTTATATGACATTTGGTGGCAGCGGTGGGATACGAACTCACGCCTCCGAAGAGACTGGTGCCTCATGTTTAAGTTCATATCAGGCAGTGGGTGGAAATGTTTGTGTGTATGATTGAGAATGGCGTAGTGATTGATGGTGGATAAAGTAGACATGGCTGGTGTAAATACCGCACAGTAACTACAAACGATATGTAACAATTATGTAACGACAAACGATTGCATTATGTTACACTTGCTACAATTATGTAACTACAAACGATATGTAACAATTATGTAACGACAAACGATTGCATTATGTTACACTTGCTACAATTATGTAACTACAAACAATATGTACCATTTACGTAACAGCTGCATTAACAAGATGTAACTTTTATGTAACTTTAACTACAATTATGTAACTACAAACGATATGTAACAATTATGTAACGACAAACGATTGCATTATGTTACACTTTGCCAATTATGTAACAGTTGCATTAACAAGATGTAACTTTTATGTAACTTTAACTACAATTATATGGCCAAGACACTTATGTAACAGTTGCATTAACAAAATGTAACTACAATTATAAGGCCAACACAATTATGCATTACCACAATATTTTGTAACAATTCATAAAATGTTACAATTATGTATTACCACAATGTTAGTACAATATTATAAGTGATACAACTATAGCACAATTCTGTATTACCAGTATCATCATACAAGTTAGGTGAAATATTAGACATTACTAAAGTGATAACTCAATATGTAATGTATAACCTAGCAGTATTACCATTGCACAATTATATGCTAAGCTAAGGCTTAGGAAAGGGAAGAAAGGGTCTACTAAAGGGCTACTGTGGGCTGAGAAAGGCTGAAGGATGATTTAATAGGGCTAACGGGAGGTAGTCGGGGCTACAGAGGGCTAAGCAGGAATGTAAGAGGACTTGGAGAGGGTCTGGCCAGAGGTAAAGAGGAATAAACAGCACAAAAAATAAGGGCTGATAACATCTTGAGAGGACTAGGAAGGGCTGGGGAAGGCTAGGGAGGGCTGGGAAGGATTACGGAAGAATCTGGGAGGGTTAGGGAAGGATGGAGGGATGTGGAGAGGACTGGAGATGGTTACGGAAGGTTGGGAGAGGTTTGGGGAGCTGATGGGGGTTGTTGGGGTTTTGGTGGGGTTGTTAGAGATTACTGGGGGTTTAGGTAAGGAGGGGGGTTGGTGGGATTGGGTGAGAGGTACTGAGGAGTGGGAGAGGGGTGGTGGTGGTGGGGGAGAAGAGAAATGGGTTTGCACTTAAGGGACATACACTGAACTGAAACATGATTGTGTGTGTGTGTGTGTGTGTGTGTGTGTGTGTGTGTGTGTGTGTGTGTGTGTGTGTGTGTGTGTGTGTGTGTGTGTGTGTGTGTGTGTGTGTGTGTGTGTGTGTGTGTGCGCTGGACAGGGCCGTAAGGGAGGATTTAGGAGGTATAAAGGCTAAACTTGAGAGAGAGAGAGAGAGAGAGAGAGAGAGAGAGAGAGAGAGAGAGAGAGAGAGACAGACAGACAGACAGACAGACAGACAGAGAGAGAGAGAGAGAGAGAGAGAGAGAGAGAGAGAGAGAGACAGACAGACAGACAGACAGACAGACAGACAGACAGACAGACAGAGAGAGAGAGAGAGAGAGAGAGAGAGAGAGGAAAAGATTTAAGGCCGAAGGGGTCCAGAGAAGATTTACTAGGGGTCATTTTTTGTAAACGTTTGATTCTGGGCATAGGCTTAAATTCCGTTCCCTGAGGCCCAGCAATCCTCCTACGTACTATACACCTCCGCATGTCACCATTTCACACGCTAACACCCACCGTCCATACTGAATAGATGCTAGGGCTGTCTCATACAGGACTGGTGTATTGGTATTAGCGGGAGTGTTTTTACGACATGTCGGCGGGTGTTATGGTAGATCAGTAAAGTCTTAAGGAAATTCAGATCCTTACATTGTTCCCTGCCCCAGCCGCTCCCCCCCCCCATGGCTGATATGGGCCTGTATTGACATCTGTTAAGGAAGCTCCCTAACACCTTTTCCTAAGATACTTCTTTTGCTTATTACATATTACTGTCCTAATATCGTCATACTCTATATAGATAACGTGCAAAAGGCTATTAACCAGCCATATCCAAAAACAAATCGCAAGGAAGAGGTGCTAGGGAGTCTCCTGTACAGGCGAGAACACGTGCCACGGACTGGCTGAGGGCTGGACAGGGCTGCAGACAACATCCTAAGGGATAGAATGGACTGGTTAAGGAGGATAGAGGATTTGCTAAGGGATAGTGAAGGATGGTTAGTTTGAGAAGGTTGTAAAGTGTTAATAAGGATGCATCAGAGTGCAGGTGTGGTGGATAGATAGATAGACAGATAGATAGACAGATACGGTAGATGGACAGATAGACAGATACTGTAGATTGATAGACAGAGAGATCGACACAGACAGATAGGTGCAAGGACAGATTTTATTAGGCAGATGGAAACGGATAGATAGATAGATATAGATAGATTTGATTAAACACACAGACAGAAAGCGAGAGACAGAGATAGATAGATGGACAAATAGGCTGACAGACAGATGGTACGGCTAGGAGAGGAAGGGATGGATGTAGGTTAGGTACAGTGGATAGATATAGAAAGATAGGTAGACAGACAGATAGATGGATAGATAGACGGAGACAGACTGACTAAGAAAGATAAATAGCATGGCTGGGGAAGGGAGGGAGGGGTGAAGGTGTGAGAAAGAGATAGATAGATAGATGGGCAGAAAGATATAGGTAGGTAGACAGACAGATGGGTGGATGTAAACAGATATAGACAGGCAGAAAATGAGTGACTGAGGCAGAGAGATGTATGAAATGACTGGAGGGAAGGAGGGAAAGAGGAAGGTGGAGGTAGGGGAGGTAGACAGACAGAGGTAGACACTGATTCACAGATACATATACTGACACTAGATAGGAAGATAAATAGATAAGGCGGGAGAAGGCATAACCTGATGGACAGAAGAACAGATGTGCAGTATTGTCAGTTAGAGATATGGATGGGTGGATGGAGGGTTGGATGGAAGGATGGATGGATGGGGAGATGGAAGAAACCTGAATGAATGATGGGAAGGAAGGAAAGAAGAAAGGTTGAGAGGATAGATGGAAGGAGAGACGGGTAGATACAGTGAATGAAAGAAGGGATGCAAAACTTGGGAAGGATGGAAAAAAATTGATAATAATGAAAAAGAAGAAAAGCAAGAAGACGATGGAACAAAGGAACGTAAAACAAGCAAGAAAAGAAGGAGGGAAATAAAAACAGAAAAGGAAGAAAGTAAAGAAAGAAAACAGGAGAAAGAAAGGAACGAAAGAAAAAACCAAAAAAATTAAAAAGATGTGTCTCCTTAAACAGATAAAACACCAACGAGAAAAGGCGGAAGGAATGACGAGGAAGGAAGGAAGGAGGGAATGATGGAAGGAAGGTAGGAGGGAGGGAATGAAGGAAGGAAACAAAGGAGAAACAAAGCAAGTAGAGAAGAAAGAACAGGTAGAACAGGCAGACGAGTAGACATATAAACAGACAGATGGAGCTGAGAATAAAAAAAAAAGGCATAGAAGGGAGGGAGAATGAATGATAGAAGGACGGAACATTACAAAGGTGGAAAGCTGAAAAGTTTGCCATCATGGTCTTCAAGTAGGATCATAAACTCAGGGCGTTTTAAATGGATGGATAGATGGATAGACAGACTGAATAGATGGATGGATGGATAGATGCACGGATGGATGGAGAGATACATGGATGGATGGACAGAAAATAGGACTGATGGATGACTGAATGGATAGCTGGATGGATGGATGGATGGATGGATGGTCGCTCGACTGATGGATGACTGGAAGGATGATTTAATGGATGGCTCGATGGATGGATGACTGGATGGATGGATGGCTCGATGGATGGATGATTGGATGGCTCGATGGATGGATGACTGTTTGGATGAAGGAATGGATGGCAGCATCTGTGGATGATTGGATGGATGGATGAATGAGTGGCTCGATCGACGGATGACTGGATGGATGAACGGATGGATAGATGGGTAGATTAAACACATAGACTGGACACCCAAATCGAATTACAGACAGATATATTCAGACATAAATCTATCTATCTATCTATATACCTAGGCTGCTTCCCCCAAGGAAAGGGAGGTAGCCGAGACAGGACGACTCACTCTCCATTTACTCATCCATTCAAACACATTCATTCGCATCTTAGCCCCAAAGGGGAGAACGGACAGATCCTCACCGCATCACACCGCACAAGGGTCAACTGCGCAATGCAAGCAGTGACATCCACAGCAGGGCCCGACAGCAGAACTGGTTTACCCCTGCCACATCATAACAGACCCATCCCCTTACCCGCACCTGACCTGACTAGCTGATCAGACCAAATGCGGGAGAATATCCCCTCAGGGCTGCGTCATCACTTATTCATTCACAATTTCTCTCCATTTATTTCTGTCACGCACAGCCACTCTTCCTTGCTCAACAGACATCCCTCTCGCATCCAGCGCTCTCTTCACACTGTCCATCCATCCTATTCGTGGTCTTCCTCTCAGTCTTACACCTCTCACATCAGATCTAGTTATCTTTTTCACCAATCGCTCATTATCCATTCTCTCCATATGCCCAAACCATTGCAACACCCTCTGCTCAACTCTACCAGCCATCTCCCGAATAACTCCAGTTCTCCTTCGCACTTCATCATTTCGCACTCGATCCATACGCGTCACTCCACACATACTCCTCAGACATCTCATCTCCATTACATTCAAACTTTTCCTCTCTGCTACACCCATATTCCATGTTTCAGCCCCATATAACGCAGTCGGTACCACAACACCCTCATACAGCCTTCTCTTTACATCCATTCTAAGCGAACGACATTTAAACACTTTTTTCATTCCTCCCAGCACCTTTCCTACTTCATTAATTCTAAACTTCACTTCTGCATCTATTCTTCCATCCACAGCAACATGTGACCCTAGATATTTAAAACAATCTACCTCCTCAAGCAACTCACCATTCAAAACTATATTCATCCCCCTACCATCTATCAACCTAGTACACTTCATCACTTTACTCTTATTCTCATTTACTTTCAATTTCCTCCTTTCACACACCCTTCCAAACTCCTCTACCAACTGTCTCAATTTCTCCTCTGAATCAGTCACCAATGCAGTATCATCTGCAAACAGCAGTTGCTTCAGATTCCACTCTCCTCCATCAACATTTACCAGACTCAGACCACCTAAAACTCTTGCATTCACCTCCCTTACAACACCATCCATGTAAATATTAAACAACCAAGGCGACATCACACATCCCTGTCGCAGCCCCACTCTCACGGGAAACCAATCACTCACAGCATTTCCCACTCTTACACACGCTCTACTATTTACATAAAAACTTTTCACCCCTTTTAGTAACCTACCATCAAGTCCATACAATCTTAAAACAGTCCACAAAGCCTCCCTATCAATTCTATCATACGCTTTCTCTAAATCCATAAATGCCCAAAACACATCCTTGCCTTTCGCTAAATACTTTTCACACACTTGTCTCACAGCAAACACCTGATCAACGCATCCCCTCCCTCTCCTAAAGCCACACTGCTCATCACTAATCACTCCCTCTGTACCCTCTCTAACTCTCATAATTAACACTCTACCATACACTTTACCTACAACACTCAACAGACTTATACCCCTAAAGCTAGTACATTCATACTTATCACCCTTGCCTTTATACAACGGGACCACACAAGCACTTGCCCAGTCAATTGGCACCATACCTTTCTCAAAGCACACATTCAATAATCTTACTAACCAGTCAACAATAGTCACTCCACCACCCTTCAGGCATTCCACAGCACACCCATCCATACCTGCAGCTTTCCCTGTTTTCATCTCCTTTACTGCCTTCTCCACTTCCTCCTTCGTGATCAAAGAATCATTCAACTCTCCCAACACATTTATTCCTTGCACCCTTCTATCTGCCACAATCTCAGCCACGTTTTCCTCCTCTACATTTAACAATCTTTCAAAATACTCTGCCCATCTCTTCCTTACTGCATCCATCTCAATTAACATCCTTCCATCCTCTGCTTTTACTCGTTCTTCCTTCCCAGACTCTCCCTTTCGCACCCTTTTCACCTCCTTCCAAAACATTTTCTTATTCTGTTGAAAATTCTCTGTCAGCCGCCTACCCCACCTCTCATCTGCTGCCACTTTAGCATCACGCACAGCCCTTCTCGCTCTATTCCTCTTTTTCCTTATACCTTTCATATGACATCTCATCCTTCCTCTGCAGCCACACTTCATATGCACGTCTCTTCTCAGCCACAGCCATACTTACTTCCTCGCACCACCATTCACTTCCTTTTCTTACACCACCACCCACACGTCTCACACCACACACCTCTTCTGCATGCTCCACCACAGCACTCTTAAACAACTGCCATTCCTCCTCCACGCTGCCATTTTCCCGATCTTTCACTGCGTTCCACTCATCTTTCAATTTCTCCTGATACTCTATCTTTTTCTCTCTTTTATCCAACTCACTCACTTTCAAAACCTCCCTGCCACACCTAACCCTCCTAGCTCTCACCCATCTCTTACCTACTCTTAACTTTCCCTCCACCAGGTAGTGGTCAGACATACCTCCACCCTCCCCTCTCAGAACTCTCACATCCAACAATCTTCCTATTACATTCCTAGACACAACCACATAGTCCATCAAGGCTCTATCAACAACCCTTCCACCCTCCTGTCTCACCCATGTATACTTATAAATATCTTTCTTCTCAAACAGCGTATTCCCAATCACCATCTCTCGCTCAACACCCATCGCTATCAGATATGAGCAGACAGAGGATCGATGGATAACCGAAGCAGATGGACGTAGTGGATGAATGGATGGAAAAAAATAATGGTAAAATGTAGGAAACAGATAATATAGGCTGATGGACTGCCAGCTAGACCGATAGATGGACTGATGGGAGATGGAAGGAAATTGGATGAATGGTGCACATACAAAGAGATACACATACAAAGAGATACAGATACAGACAGACAGAGATAGATGGATAAATAAGGACTGACGATACAGATATATTGACAGATGGACAGACCCTGACTGACTGATTGACTGACTGACAATGATTGACTGATTGATAGACAAATGTACTGATGGATGGATGGATGGTTAAGCGAGTGGATGGATGGAACAAACAGAAAGAAAGATAAACAAACAGACAGAAAGACAGATAAAACTAGAGAACACCCAGAGAGCGTATACCTTCGCCAACGCCACTGTCACCAATACTAATCAGGCAGTAGTTTTCAAGCGATGTCACGACAAAAAGCAGGACGGTATCAGTATTCCATCAAAAAAAAAATCATTACCGTTTAGTAGACATTTAAAAAACTCGTAAAACTGATCTATCTTGCAAGATTTAAATAAAAAATCCTAGATCCGCATCTGGATCCGGACCTGCCTCAAAATCTGAACAACATTTCCTTGACCAATGGGCTGCCCCTCCAGAAAATTTCATCGAAATTCGACATTAACTTTTTGAGATATTTTGAAGACAGACCAACAGACAGACACGGGTAATTACATAACCTCCGCCTGTGCGGTGGCTCAGTCGGTAGAGAGGTGGCCTGCAGTCCTACCGGACCCAGGTTCAAATCCCCGCTGGGGCAGGGAACAGTTTAAGGATTTGAATTTCATTAAAAAAAAAAAAAAAAAAAAAAAAAAAACAGACTTTACTGATCTACCAGAAGACCCGCCGACATGTAAAAATACCCCCGCTAATACCAATACACCAGTCCTGTATGAGACAGCCCTAGCATGTATTCAATATGGACGGTGGGTGTTAGCGAAGTGGTGACATGTAGATGTGTATGGTATGTAGGAGGACTACTGGGCCTTGGCAGCAGGCTATGAAGCCTATGCCCAAGGTCGGACGAAAAAAAAAAAAAAAAAAAAAAAAAAAAAATCGTTGGCGTAGATAAATACTGAGGGAGAGATAAACAGATGGCAGGGAATATGAAAAGACAGTCTGGTAATATCTTGAGCGATTAGCACACAACCAGACAACACACAGAGGGACACACCCAGGAACGAACTGCAAGAACAAATTACCTTGAGCGATTAGCAAACAACCAGACAACACACAGAGGGACACACCCAGGAACGAACTGCAAGAACAAATTACCTTGAGCGATTAGCAAACAACCAGACAACACACAGAGGGACACACCCAGGAACGAACTGCAAGAACAAAATTATCGTGAGCGATTAGCAAACATTCACACAACACACAGAGGGACACACCCAGGAACGAACTGCGAGAACAAAATTATCTTGAGCGATTAGTGAAAAAGTTACTACATGACAGTATTGTGATACCAACTCTAACGTATGGAAGTGAAGCTTGGACGTTGTTGGAAGGACACAAGTCAAGAGTGAGAGCAGTGGAAATGAGTTATTTAAGAGGAGCCTGTGGAGTCACATGGAGAGACAGGCTGACGAATGAGGATATAAAGGAGCGTTATGGTGTGGATGTGGATATGATAGGAAGCGTTATGAGGAACACACTGAGGTGGTTTGGCCATGTTGAGAGGATGGAGGGTGAAAGACTGACGAAGAAAGTGTATGTGAGTGAGGTGGAGGGGGGAAGAGGGAGGGGGAGGCCGAGGATGAGATGGAGGGATGGGGTGGAGAGGTATATGAGAGAGGGGTGTGTGAGTTGGGAGCAGGGCAGTGAAATGGCGGGGGACAGGGCGACTTGGAGGCGATTTGTTTGTGGCCACCCCAAACGGGATTGAGGCGTCTGGCAATAGATAGATAGATAGATTAGCAAACAACCAGACAACACACAGAGGGACACACCCAGGAACGAACTGCAAGAACAAAATTAACACAAAACACTGAACACATGTGGAGAAAACCCCAGCGAAGATTTGTGAGAGATGTAAAAACACTGTACTGATAAAATGGAGTCTGAGAGAGAGAGAGAGAGAGAGAGAGAGAGAGAGAGAGAGAGAGAGAGAGAGAGAGAGAGAGATGCAATAAATCAGGAGCGGAATAAACGGAAATGAAAAATAGACTAAACAGATAAAGAACGCCAACTTGTCAGACATAAACACACACACACACACACACACACACACACACACACACACACATACACAAGGGGCTGTGTTTTTGTCTACAGGTCCACAGGGGAAGCCTTGGAACCTGATACTGAATACTGGAAATGCAGAGGCGAGGAAAATATTGCAAGAGGGTTTGGAGGAGGAGGAGGAGGAGGAGGAGGAGGAGGAGGAGGAGGAGGAGGAGGAGGAGGAGGAGGAGGAGGACGACGACGACGACGACGACGACGACGACGACAAAGAAGAAGAAGAAGAAAAAAAAAAAAAAGAGGAAGAATTGACTTATTTGCATAAATAAAACCTGAGAGAGAGAGAGAGAGAGAGAGAGAGAGAGAGAGAGAGAGATCGTGTGTGTGTGTGTGTGTGTGTGTGTGTGTGTGTGTGTGTGTGTGTGTGTGTGTGTGTGTGTGTGATATTCATGTATATGTTTGCGAGTCTGAAACAACCAAACACAACTGAGCAAAAAAAAAAAAAAAACGAAAGAAAAAATATCACTACTCAGAAAGCATGCCTCTCATCTCCATTCTCATTCCTTCCCACCTTCCTGTCTCACTTTTTATTTTTCTTCCCTCCTACTCCTGCGCTCCAAATTCCTCCATTGCCTCCTATTTTTTCCTATTTTTTTCTCCCCTTTCAACTGCTTTCCTTAAATTATTTTGTCCTCTGCCTTCATCCTCTCCAACGTCCTCCACTTCCTCCTCCTCCTTCGTACCTCCTTTCTTCAGCAGACTCAGTTGAGAATGGGCTACCCCCTTTCATACCCCCCTTACACACACACACACACACACACACACACAGACGCACAATCTCTCTCTCTCTCTCTCTCTCTCTCTCTCTCTTTCTCTCTATTCCACAGGTTTACCTGATTAAGGTGTAACATACAAACATTTGGCTGTCACTCTGTCCAGGTGTCATGTCAGCCTGTCAAACATCAACCACATTCAAATCCTATGTATTCACTTCCTCCCTATATATTTCTTGTTCCAGTAAGAGGATTGTGTTTAGTTTAATAAGTGAAGACTGTCGTTAATAGGGATGAATACTACAGGTTATTCATTCTACCTCGAGACGTCTTTATGCAGCTTATGGAGAGAAATCAGGTTGTGATAAGATTAGTGGAGACAATTACTATCTCGTTACTTCACACGGTCCCTAACAAAGTTAAACCAGATTTTGGAAAGGTTTTATGTTTTTAATCCGGCACTACACACGGTCTCTACAAAGTTAAACCTGATCGAGTGGATGTTCTACCTTTTTTAACTCGTCACTACACACGGTCCCTCCAAAATTACACGAAATTGTGTAAATGTTTTATCATTTCTGGCCGCCACTACACACGGTCCCCGCAAGAGTTAAATCAGATCGCGAGGTTTTCTCAATTTAACCCATCATTACACACCGTCCTTCTAAAGTTTAACCAAAGTGTGAAGAAGTTTTCTTGTTTTTTAACTCGTCACTACACCCAGGGTTTCTTGAAGTAAACCAATGTCATCTTTTTAACTTGTCATTACACAGGGTCTCTCCAAAGTTTAACTAAATCGTCTACAGGCTTTACTGTTTTAACCCTTCATTACACAGTCTCTAAAATATGAACACAAATCTTGTAGAAGTTTTATCTTTTTACTCCATCACTACACACGGTCTCTCCAAAGATAAACCAATTCATCTATTTAGCTCATTACTACACACCGTCCCTCCAAAGTTAAACAGATCGTCATCAGTTTAACCCGTCATTACCCACGGCCCCTCCAAAAGTAAACCAAACTCTATAGAGGTTTTATCAGTTTAACCTGTCATTACCCATGGCCCCTCCAATGGTAAACCAAACTCTATAGAGGTTTTATCAGTTTAACTCGTTACACACAGTTCCCCAAAGGTAAACCAAACTCTATAGGGGTTTTATCAGTTTAACCCGTCACTACACACTGTCCCCCAAAGGTAAACCAAATCATGTAGAAATTTTATAACTCGCCACTACTCACGGGCTCCACAAAGTTAAACCTGCTCGTGTCAGTTTCGTGGATAAAATAAACCTGACCTGCTCGGTCTGTAGGAACTGACTGGATGACTTAAACCCGCATATTAATATTGTGTTTATGGTGATGATGCAGCTGTGTTTGCTCGACTTGGACCCCCTGTCTGTGTAACTAAGACTGGTTTGTGTTTATCTGACGGAACTGGGCCACTGTCACCACCTGCACAGTAAACACTGGTGGCATGACATTCGCTGAGCCTTAGTTATGAGGTAGGAATAAATATCCTTGGCGTCCCACCCTGCCTGAAACCTGGTCCGGGCGAAGGTCTACCACTGGGGACAGTTTTAGCCTAACACGCCTTACATAAACCCTACACCCCATTCCCCAAAACAGCACAGTGTGTGAGTAAGTGAGTGAGTTAGTGAGCGAGTGAGTGAGTGAAAGAGTGACACAAGTAAAGACAAGCATTATATTTAGCCTTCCTGTTCGTTACGGGAAAAAAGGAAAGGCTTATCGAATAGCTTTTTTGATCAGCCGTAATTGGATGATTGGAGGGATGGAGGGAAGGATGGAAGGAAGGAATGGAGGGAAGGAAGGATGGAAAGATAGTGTGAGGAAATGAGGAAACGGTTACGAGAGAGAGAGAGAGAGAGAGAGAGAGAGAGAGAGAGAGAGAGATACTTGATTATCTTTCACCACATCTTAATCTCTCCTTTCTTTCACCTTTTAGTCTTTACTTACTTCCTCCATTTTTCCTCCTTTCCTTCCTCTTTTTGCTCACTATATTTATCTTTTATTTCAATTTTTCCATTCTTTCCCATCTTTCTGCATTTCTCTTCCTTTTTCCCCACACCAGTGCCTCTTTCCTTCCTCCTTTTTGCATTTACCCATTCCATTACTCTTTTCTCTTTGTCTTCTTCATTCCACTTTTCATCTTTTTGTCAAGCTATATATTTGGCTACCCATTTATCTACCTCTGTTTCTTCATCTATACCTATATATATCAATTTATATCTATCTATATACGAGTCAACTTATCTAGTAGTCAACACCACCGCTTCTCTACCTACTTTCCTTGTTACATGTCTGTCTATCTTCTGGGGTGTATACAAGAATGGCTTTCTTGCTGTCTACCTAACTACCCACCTTTGTACCGGTCTATCACAAGGCAATTCACTGACTATAACTGTCCAGCCACTCAATTTCTTAAGTAGAAATAGCCCAGATATATGTTGAGATTACAGAACCTTAGAACACATAGAGAAAAAGAAAGGGTCACATGTAGATCACAAGTCCAACACGCTACCACCAGACCACCTTGGCTGCGCTGTCTATCTGTCTTCTTACATAATTCTCATATCACCCTGTATTTATCTCACTCAGTTACCCACTTACCTCTTTATTATACACAACTACCTAACTACAAGAACATGTATCATGTGTAATTGTTCCTTCACCTACCTATATACTAAAAATTTATCAGCCTACATTGCTAGAAAAATATAAACCCTCGTAAACTCCTTTCTTCACTTTCCTGCCCAACAAAATACCAACCGACAAGATGATACGGGTAACATAATGTCCTGTAATTCTTCGTTTACAAACCTTATACAACACTCCTTCGTCACCTTGGTCCCTTCGTTGTCACCCTCACGCCCACTCCAAGCCACACAGCTCTTGATTCCACTCCTAATATTCCCGTTCTTATCTTCACACGCGCAAAAACACAGAAAAAAACACGGGCACCCATCAACCAGACTAGGCAGGAAGAGTCGGTCAGACGTTCACTCTCTCCGGGAAACAGCAAAACGTATCCTGATGAGTTTGCCATTCATTATTTACTTCATTTAACAACGACTAAGAAACAACAGCACCGTCGCTTCTCCTGTCTCTTTACTCCCATAATTTAATCTTCATTATAATCTGCCTAAACACTTTCTAGAGAAACTGAGGATTAGTTTGTAAAAAATGAGCTCGATATTTATTGACGGCATCAGAGTACACATTTCACGGTACCCCCACACAGCTCAGTTGTTAGATCTCTTAATTAACCCTGGCTAATTACAGCCCTCAAATGACACCTTCACCATTAATTATGATGTACAATTACAGAAGTTACTGAATAAGCGGTATAGCTGTAACATTTAATAAACCATCTTTTCCCATACGCATCCAGATTTCACACATCTCCCCCACCCCCAAACCAGCCCCTCCCACCTCCCCCACCCTCCATCCCCCACAGACCCTCACCCTCCCTTCACTCTCCCTCTGCTACATCTGAGCAGCAACCCCTCTTATGAACCTGTGGATTTGACTGTCGATTTGTTTGTAAACGGTGTGACAGAATAATTAAACGCTCAATTAGGCAACATTGTGAAGTGGCTGAATGTGTTTGTTATAAATCATTAGATTTAGATTTTTCGTCTTCATAATTATATTCATCGCTATTCCTCCTTACCCTCCACCTTTATTTCGCCCTCCTACTCGTCTCCCCCTTCCTTCCTTCCACCTGACCACCGCCACCTCCTTCACCATCTATTCTCTCTCTCTCTCTCTCTCTCTCTCTCTCTCTCTCTCTCAGCAGATCAGATGACATGCTACATCCGCGGGAAATACCGTAGTCACTTGTCAATATAGTAGCAGGAGAGAGAGAGAGAGAGAGAGAGAGAGAGAGAGAGAGAGAGAGTTACATAGATACACAGACCATAAAGGGCTTACGGTCCCAAAGAAGTGGTCACACCATAACATTAAGAGTAATTCTTAACCTGTCACAAGAGTATTAGAAAAGGGTACTTCAGCAAATATTAATAATAATGAAATTAATAATAATAACAATAATAATAATAATAATAACATTGATGATAATAATAGAAATATTTGTACTACTACTACTACTAATAATAATAATAATTACAAGATGAAGATTACTAGTAGTAGTAGTAGTAGTAATAGTAGTAGCAGTAGTAGCAGTAAAACCCAGAGGGTATAAGTACCCACAGTGTTCCTGACTCACTCCATCTTAAGCCTTGTTCACCTCCCCCTCCACCTCCCTCCCCCTGATCCACTTCATTTTATTAATTCATCCACTAAAATCTCACCTCCACCCCGCTCCACCTCACACCCCTACCTCCACTTCTTCATTCCACTACCCCCACCCTCACCTCCACCCCACTCCACTTCATACCCATTCCTCCACCTCATTAATTACCCCCCTGGGGGTAGGGGGGTTTCAAGAATACTCCCCCAGTATCCCTGCTTCGTACGAGGTGACTAAAAGGGTTGGTGGTGGGTTAGTGCCCCACCCCGTAAAAAGAACTAACTAAAAAAGCAAATAAAATTAATTACACCCACCCCACCCTCACCTCCACATTAATTCCACCCACCCCACCCTCACCTCCACCCCACGTCCATCCACCCCACCCCCACCTCCACACTAATTCCACCCACCCCACCCTCACCTCCACACCAATTCCACCCAACCCACCCTCACCTCCACCCTAGTTACACCCACCCCACCCTCATCTCCACCCACTCCACCTCCTCCACATTGACATGGCCGGCGCTGCACGTGACAAGGGTTTGGGGTAAATCATTAAATGTTATTAGTACCAGGCTCTCTCGCTCTCTCTCTCTCTCTCTCTCTCGATACCATCCACATTCCCCTCCTCCTTTATCACCCTCTTCCTATCCCTCTCTTTCTCTCCCCTTCTCCTCTTTCTCCCTCCCCCTCCCAGTCTTCTCTCCCCTCCCCTTATCTGTCTCCCCTACGTCCCTGTTCACCCACCAGTACAGTTAGGGACCTGCCTGTAAAATTTATGGTTGTGTGGCGTATTGTAGGGAAAGAATGACACAGCGACAACTTATTATCTGCCTCTGTTATGCCCGTGTACTTGATAGGCAGTGACCTTTATTATTATTATTATTATTATTATTATTATTATTATTATTATTATTATCTGCCTCTGTTATGCCCGTGTACTTGATAGGCAGTGACCTTTATTATTATTATTATTATTATTATTATTATTATTATTATTATCTGCCTCTGTTATCCCCGTGTACTTGATAGGCAGTGACCTTTATTATTATTATTATTATTATTATTATTATTATTATTATCTGCCTCTGTTATGCCCGTGTACTTGATAGGCAGTGACCTTTATTATTATTATTATTATTATTATTATTATTATTATTATCTGCCTCTGTTATGCCCGTGTACTTGATAGGCAGTGACCTTTATTATTATTATTATTATTATTATTATTATTATTATTATTATTATTATCTGCCTCTGTTATGCCCGTGTACTTGATAGGCAGTGACTTTTATTATTATTATTATTATTATTATTATTATTATTATTATTATTATCTGCCTCTGTTATCCCCGTGTACTTGATAGGCAGTGACCTTTATTATTATTATTATTATTATTATTATTATTATTATTATTATTATTATCTGCCTCTGTTATCCCCGTGTACTTGATAGGCAGTGACCTTTATTATTATTATTATTATTATTATTATTATTATTATTATTATTATTATCTGCCTCTGTTATCCCCGTGTACATGATAGGCAGTGACCTTTATTATTATTATTATTATTATTATTATTATTATTATTATCTGCCTCTGTTATCCCCGTGTACTTGACAGGCAGTACACTTTAGCCGTACTATTATTATTATTATTATTATTATTATTATTATGATGATGATGATGATTATTATTATTAGTGCTATTATCATCATTATTATTATTATTATTATTATTATTATTATTATAACTTTTATTATTATTATTATTATTATTATTATAACTTTTATTATTATTATTATTATATGAGAGAGAGGGGTGTTAGTTGGGAGCAGGGCAGTGAAATGGTGAGGGACAGGGCGACGTGGAGGCCATTTGTTTGTGGCCACCCCGAACGGGATTGAGGCGTCTGGCAATAGACGGATAGATTATTATTGTCATGTTTTATTATTCCTTTTGTTGTTGTTGTTGCTGTTGTTATGATGATGATGATGATGATTATTGGTAGTATTAATATTATCCCATTTCTTTTTCTTTTCATTTTCTTTCCCACTTCTTCTTATCATCATCATCATCATCATCATCATCATCATCATCATCATCATCATCATCCCCCTCCTACTGTCTTCACCTTCCCTTTCTTCCTCTCCTCCCTCACCACCTCCCCTTCTCCCCCCACCCATAACCCCATCAAATAAAACTAGGCGTCCCTCCCATTGCCAGTGATATATTAGATTTCAAGCCCAATATCTTCCCGGCTGGAGCTACTGTTGCTATCCTTGTCACATTCTCAATTTAACACTTTATAATTCGCTCACTCGCATATCCCCACTCTTAGGCTTGCTTTAATTATTTCACTGGCTCACTCTGATTTCATTACTTTAATTACTCTATTACTGCTTACCTTTTCTTATTTTCACTTATTCACTGTGACTACTGTTCTCTCTCTCTCTCTCTCTCTCTCTCTCTCTCTCTCTCTCTCTCACACACACACACACACACACACACACAAGGGCATAATTGCTCATAACACTGCCGTCACTGACACTTACTGCTTCCTCCCACATGCTCATTTCATTCCTCTCTCTCTCTCTCTCTCTCTCTCTCACACACACACACACACACACACACACACACACACACACACACACACACACAAGGGCATAATTGCTCATAACACTGCCGTCACTGACACTTACTGCTTCCTCCCGCATGCTCATTTCATTTCCTCTCTCTCTCTCTCTCTCTCTCTCTCTCTCTCTCTCTCTCTCTCTCTCACACACACACACACACACACACACACACAAGGGCATAATTGCTCATAACACTGCCGTCAATGACACTTACTGCTTCCTCCCACATGCTCATTTCATTTCCTCTCTCTCTCTCTCTCTCTCTCTCTCTCTCTCAACCTAGCTTTTATTCACAACTGAGCATATTTACGTCAAAATGTGTATATAATACAGTATACGTGTTTAAATTTATTAGAGAGAGAGAGAGAGAGAGAGAGAGAGAGAGAGAGAGAGAGAGAGAGAGAGAGAGGAGGGGAGAAACAGTCTAAAGTCAGGAACAGAAACTGAGAAGGGGGGAGGAAAACTGAAAGAAAAGTTGGAGTGAAAAAGAGAGAGAGAGAGTTGAAGAGAAGGGAGAGAGGAATGTGGCGAGTGGAGAGAGGGAGAGGATGTGAAGAGATAACAGGAACATGGGGGGGGGGAATGGGGAGGTAAAGAGGAGGGAAGAGAGAGGAGGAAAGAAGAAAGAAGAGGGGGGAGCGGGACTGAGAATGAAGGGAAGATATGGAAATGATTAGCAGATGAGAGAAGAGAGGAAAGAAGAGGAGGGAAGAAAGACTCGGAGGAAGAAGGGGAGGGAAGGGAGATGGAGAGGAGAATGGGAAGGAGGGAGAGACAGGGAGAAAGAGGGGAATGGGGGGAAGAAAGACTGGCTAGGAGAGACCAGTGGGGGAGAGAGGGTAGGACGTTAATGGGATGAGGGATGGAGAGACGCGGGAGGTGGGGAGGGGGGCATTGAGCGCAGGGAGGTAAGAGAGAGATGGGAAGGGGGAAGAAACAGAAAAGAGAGCAGAGGATAAAGGCGAGAAGATATGGAAAAGAATGGATCGAGTGGGAGTGGTGGAAAAGAGAAAGTTACGAACGTGGAGAGAGACGAGTAGAGGTGGAGTAGGGAAAGTTAGGAACGTGGAGACACGAGTAGACGTGGAATAGGGAAATTAGGAACGTGGAGAGAGACGAGTAGAGGTGGAATAGGGAAGGTTAGGAACGTGGAAAGAGACGAGTACAGGTGGAATATGGAAATTAGGAACGTGGAGAGAGACAAGTAGAGGTCGAAGAGAGAAAGTTAGGAGCGTAGAGACAGACGAACAGAGGCGGAAAAGAGAAGGTTAGCAGCATGGAGAGACGTAAATGGACAGAGGGGTGATAAGATTAGGAAGCCATTATGTAATTAACACACTAAGTGCAACAGCAGTTTGCCTAAACCGTCAAGAAGGTAGGTTGGTCGGTAGATGGGTGGGTGGGTGGGCGGGTGGTTAGGCAGGTATACCTTTAAGAGGGTGGAAGGGTGGGTAGGGAGGTCGGTAAGTAGAACTGTGGGTATATAGTTAGACAGGCAGGCAGGCAGGCAGGTAGGTTGGCTGGTTGGTGGGTAGGTAGGTAGGTTGGCTGGTTGGTGGGTGGGTAGGTAAATAGGTTGGCTGGATGGTGGGTAGGTAGGTAAATAGGTTGGCTGGTTGGTGGGTGGGTAGGTAAATAGGTTGGCTGGTTGGTGGGTAGGTAGGTAGGTTGGCTGGTTGGTGGGTGGGTAGGTAAGTAGGTTGGCTGGTTGGTGGGTAGGTAGGTAGGTTGGCTGGTTGGTGGGTGGGTAGGTAAGTAGGTTGGCTGGTTGGTGGGTAGGTAGGTAGGTTGGCTGGTTGGTGGGTGGGTAGGTAAGTAGGTTGGCTGGTTGGTGGGTAGGTAGGTAGGTTGGCTGGATGGTGGGTGGGTAGGTAAGTAGGTTGGCTGGTTGGTGGGTAGGTAAGTAGGTTGGCTGGTTGGTGGGTAGGTAGGTAGGTTGGCTGGTTGGTGGGTGGGTAGGTAAGTAGGTTGGCTGGTTGGTGGGTAGGTAGGTAGGAAAGTAAACATAATAAAACAAGTATATACAGACACACACACATATATCTTCCCAAAGTGTGACGAATACATTTGGTAAAAATCGAACCATCTGAAACAGGCACTAGTAAAGACAGGGTTTTCACTGTATTTCGCCAGTTGTACATTTTCTTCAGACGGAACTGTGAAAATTGTCGTTTCTTTGAGTTTACAGCCATGAGCAAAAGTTGGCAGGCAATCCTCAGCCAGCATTGTGTCCTGCCTTCCATATATCTCATTCCTCAGCCAGCATTGTGTCCTGCCTTCCATATATCTCATTCCTCAGCCAGCATTGTGTCCTGCCTTCCATATATCTCATTCCTCAGCCAGCATTGTGTCCTACCTTCCATATATCTCATTCCTCAGCCAGCATTGTGTCCTGCCTTCCATATATCTCATTCCTCAGCCAGCACTGTGTCCTGCCTTCTATATATCTCATTCCTCAGCCAGCATTGTGTCCTGCCTTCCATATATCTCATTCCTCAGCCAGCATTGTGTCCTGCCTTCCATATATCTCATTCCTCACCCAGCTGTGTGTGTCATTTTGCTGTGTGTGTCATTTTGCTGTGTGTGCCATTTTGCTGTGTGTGCCATTTTGCTGTGTGTGTCATTTTTCTGTGTGTACCATTTTGCTGCATGTACCATTTCGCTGCGTGTGCCATTTTGCTGTGTGTACCATTTTGCTGTGTGTGCCATTTTGCTGTGTGTGCCATTTTGCTGTGTGTACCATTTTGCTGTGTGTACCATTTTGCTGTGTGTGCCATTTTGCTGTGTGTACCATTTTGCTGTGTGTGCCATTTTGCTGTGTGCCATTTTGCTGCGTGTGCCATTTTGCTGCGTGTGCCATTTTGCTGTGTGTGCCATTTTGCTGTGTGTGTCATTTTGCTGTGTGTGCCATTTTGCTGTGTGTGTCATTTTGCTGTGTGTACCATTTTGCTGTGTGTGCCATTTTGCTGTGTGTGCCATTTTGCTGTGTGTGTCATTTTGCTGTGTGTACCATTTTGCTGCGTGTGCCATTTTGCTGTGTGTGCCATTTTTCTGTGTGTGTCATTTTGCTATGTGTACCATTTTGCTGTGTGTGCCATTTTGCTGTCACGTCAAAACAGCTCACGTAACACCTTCCATCGCCCCAACTGGCAGAGACGCGTCGGCCACCTTTTGCTCATTGCTGTAACCAGGTGTGTACAGTACGACAAAGTATAATTAGTATAATTATGTAGGTAAGAATGAATAGAGAGAGAGAGAGAGAGAGAGAGAGAGAGAGACCCCAACAAACAAAAGATAAACAAGAAGCGGTGCCGAGGCACAGCAAACCTGTCCCCGGCAATCATTTTAGTGCTGACGAATAAATACAACAGGATATCTAGTCAAAGATGTCACATATTAAATTTGGAGTAAATCGGGTGAAAGTTCACGATTTTATACCCATTTGAAATTTTAGGCCCGACCCACCTGACACTGACCCCACTACCGCTGACTGGGGGGTGACCCCCCCTGATGTACTGAGGCATGTCATAGGATGCAGATTTGAAAGATGCACCTTTAGGTTTTGGGTTCATGTCGATGTGACGAAATTGAAAGGAGTTATGGCGAAAAATATATATATATATTTTTTTCAACTTTTTTTTTTCTTTTTTTTTTTTTTTTGGGCCTACAGCCTGGTCATTGGCACAATTTGGCCCAAAATTTAATTAGGCGACCAGCAGCTGCAGCAGTAGTAGTAGTAGTAGTAGTAGTAGTAGTAGTAGTAGTTGTTGTTGTTGTTGTTGTTGTACTACTACTACTACTACTACTACTACTACTAATGATAATAATGTAATAATAATAATAATAATATTACTAATAACAAAACTAATAACAATAATAATAAAATAATAATAATAATAATAATAATAATAATAATAATAATAATAATAATGTAATAATAATAATAATAATATTAATAATAATAATAATAATAAAATAATAACAACAACAACAACAATAATAATAATAATAATAATAATAATATAATAATAATAATAATAATAATAATAATAATAATAATAATAATACATGTTCAGGTGTAGGGGTAAACCTTGCCTTTGTATACTGAGCTTCAATAAATGTCAGTGGTTCATTCATTAGCATAATTAATACTTATTATTACCATAAACACTAATGGTAATGTTCTTCCTTATTTTATATGTACGATTATTACGACCGAGGAATATTAATGCGTAGGATGCACTCTCTCTCTATCTTTCAGATGTGATAATATGTGAATTAAACAATCTGATGCTAAAGGAAAAGGTACAAGTATACTATGTGATAAATGACTCAAGCTCATAATAATGTTTCCATCTCTCTCTCTCTCTCTCTCGTGTGTGTGTGTGTGTGTGTGTGTGTGTGTGTGTGTGTGTGTGTGTGTGTGTGTGTGTGTGTGTGTGTGTGTGTGTGTGTGTGTGTGTGTGGTACATCCTGTAGGGGTCAACCCACCAACCCCTGCATCTGTTCTGCACTGACAAATATCCCCCCAGGAAATTAATTCCCCATGGACCTATTTTCCCCATGGACATAATTTCCCTTATGCACCTATTTACCCAATGGACCTATTATCCCCATGGACCAATTTTCCCTTAAGGATCTATTACCTCCATTGACCTACTTTCCCTTAAGGACCTATTATCCCCATGGAGAGAGAGAGAGAGAGAGAGAGAGAGAGTGTGCGAAGATGAAGTGAGGGAAGAGAAGGGAAGAAAGGGGAGGAAGGAGGTAAGAAGGGAAAGAAAGAAGAAGGAAGAAGGGAAAGAAAGAAAGAAGGAAATAAGGAGGGAAGGAAGGGAGGGATAAAGGAGATAAAAGTGACCGGTTAGGGAGGAGAATGAAGAGGTGGAAGGAAAATGAGAGGAAGGAAAGGAAGAATGTAGGGAGGAAGGTTAAATAAGGAGAAGAGGAGAGGGAGGGAGAGGAAGAGATAAAAAGGACTGAGGGAGGAAGGGGAAGAGGAAGAACTGAGGAGGGAAGCTAAAGAAAATGGAGGAAAAGAGTAGGGCTGAAGGAACAGGAGAAATAAGGAGACGGAGAGAAAAGGAAAGGGAGGAGGAGGGAGGGAGAGAGAATGGAGGAAAAGTGTACGCTATGAGGTGGGGGATAGAGATGTGACACTAAAAATAGATTTAAATGAAGGAGCATGATGGATGGAGGAGGAGGAGGAAAAGAAAAAACGAAAAAGAGGAGAAGGAGAAAAAGAGGAAGAAGAAGAAGAAAAAGGAAGAGAAAGAAGAGGATTAGGAGTAGATAAGAGGAAGGTAGATATACCGGCAACTACTGTAGTTGGGTTGACAGACAAGCAGAGAAATACACACTGAAAGATACATGACATAGAAACAGAGAAATACACACTGAAAGATACATGACATAGAAACAGAGAAATACACACTGAAAGATACATGACATAGAAACAGAGAAATACACACTGAAAGATACATGACATAGAAACAGATACATACACACTGAAAGATACATGACATAGAAACAGATACATACACACTGAAAGATACATGACATAGAAACAGAGAAATACACACTGAAAGATACATGACATAGAAACAGAGAAATACACACTGAAAGATACATGACATAGAAACAGAGAAATACACACTGAAAGATACATGACATAGAAACAGAGAAATACACACTGAAAGATACATGACATAGAAACAGATACATACACACTGAAAGATACATGACATAGAAACAGATACATACACAGTGAAAGATACATGACATAGAAACAGAGAAATACACACTGAAAGATACATGACATAGAAACAGAGAAATACACACTGAAAGATACATGACATAGAAACAGAGAAATACACACTGAAAGATACATGACATAGAAACAGAGAAATACACACTGAAAGATACATGACAGAAACAGATGGGTATTAATTCACTGATAAATGTACAGCATATACTTTTATTTATATAAGGACATAAAACTATATATAAGGACAAATAAATAAATATATTTATTTATGTATATTTATATTGATATCATCTACCGATATATCTATCTGCATATATATATATATATATATATATATATATATATGGAGAGAGAGAGAGAGAGGAGAAGGATGAGGAATACTAATGACAATGGGAGAGAAAAATGGAACTCAATGAAGAGAAGTTGAGGGTGTTGGAGGAGGAGGAAGAAGGGAGAGGGAATGATACCAAATAAGAAAAGAAGGAGTAAGATGAAGATGGAAGGAGAGAGATGGAAAGAGGAAGAACGGAGGAGTACTAGTAGGAGAAGGAGAAACAAAGAAGAGGAAGTGAAAGAGGGAGAAGAGGAGGACGATAACGTAAAGAAGAAAAAATTGATAAAATAAATGTGAGAGAAAAGGAAGAAATAAGGAGCAAAACGAAGACAAAAGAAAAAAGATTAAACTATTGGAAGAGACGGGGAAAACGCTCTAAAGAAGGTAAGGTTAGGTTGGGTTGGGTTAGGTTAGGATGAGTTGGGTTGGTTTAGATTATGATAGGTTAGGATAGGTGAGGTGAGGTGAGGTGAGGTGAGGCTGGGTTAGGTGAAGTGAGGTGAGGTGCGGTAAGGTGAGGTGAGATGAAGTGAAGTGAGGTGAGGTGAGATGAAGTGAGGTGAGGTGAGGTTAGATTAACTTATACTGTACTGCGTTGCGTTAGCTTACATTAGATGAGGTTGTGATGTGATAGGTTAGGTTGATTAGTCTCAGTTAGGCGTAACAGGTTAAATCAGACTTGGTTATGCTACAGTAAGGTAGGTTAGCTTACTCTAGGTTAAATTAAGCTACCTCAGACTGAGTTAGAAAAAATTAAAATATGTTACGTCAGGTTAGGATAGGTTAAGTTAGGTTACTTTACGGTGTGTTAGATTAGTAGGTCAAATTAGGTTGCCAGCGTTGAGCTCAGACTGGCCTGAGTTAGGTTAGTTAATGTTATCTTGGGTTAGACTGGTTACGTCTGATTTGGTTTGGTCTGGTTAACTGATAAGGCTGAATTAGGTTATGTTGCGTTTTGTTAGGTACATCAGGTTACCACAGCTCATGTTAGGTTAGATTAGACTGGATTAGATTAGATAAGATTGGGCTGCGTTGTGCTGGATTAGTACAGGTTAGTTTAGGATGTGTTCGATTACATTAAGTAGGGTTATATTTAGTTAGGGTACCACAGGTCATGTTAGGCTGGATTAAACCAGATTAGATTAGATTAGATTAGGTTGTGTTGTGTTGGGTTAGTTTAGGTTAATTTAGGCTGAATCACATTACATTAAGTCAGGTTAGGTTTAGTTAGGTTACGTTATATTACACAAAGAGATAATTCTGCTAAAGACAACACCTCTCACAATATCACAAACTCATTCTGTATGCAAATCACTGGCCTCAAGTTTTCATCCTGTTTTCGTGTGTGTGTGTGTGTGTGTGTGTGTGTGTGTGTGTGTGTGTGTGTGTGTGTGTGTGTGAGCGAGTTACAGGGGAAGGGTGTATTTTTGAGTCTGTCAGGTTGTCGCAGTGTTAAAAACCTCCATATAACGTAATTAGTCTGCGGCTCAGGGCATTGTGTTGGAAGGCCTGAAATTAGTAAACAAGATATGACTTCTAACTTATTACATTTTTTATTTATTATTATGGGTCTGCTTCAACCTTGTAATTTGATAATGAGGTATCCATTTTATTGCCGCTATCACCAGACGACTTTATTTAGGTTAGGAGGCGCCTTTACTGCTGATATATTTACATACTATTTCCATCAACAGTAAAGCAGCCTGTAGCTTACCTCTCTCTCTCTCTCTCTCTCTCTCTCTCTCTCTCTCTCTCTCTCTCTCTCTCTCTCTCTCCACGGACCAACACAACTACAACTAATTGGATGGGTTCGCTTAGTTCAATGAAGGCAATCAGACAATAACGAGAGAGAGACAGAGAGAGAGAGAGAGAGAGAGCATTGGGAAAAGACATTAAAAGTGACAGGAGGAAAAAGACTAAACGGACAGATGAACTGATGGATGGAGTCACAGTCTGACATATACATAGACAGACAGGTAATTACAGATATTGGATAGATAGATAGACAGACAGATAAACAGATACATACATGTAGGGACAAACACTGTTGGGTCGACTGTCAGAATGAGAGAGAGAGAGAGAGAGAGAGAGATCCGGAGGGGCCCACTCATTCCCATACTTGTTTCACAAAGCGCTCGGAATGTATAAGAAGGAAGGGTGAGGGGAGAGGGAAGAGGGGAAGGAAATTATGGAGAACAAGGGGAAGAGAGGGGACAGAGTGAGACAGGTGGATAGGAAGAAGGGTGAATAGAGGAAGGTGAGGGAGAGTATGGAAGACATCAGAGGAAGTGGAACCAATTGATATAGATACAAGCTATACGGCAAGAGTTAATGCCATTTTACCCCTTGGGATGTACACACCCGATCTAGGCCACCGTAGTCAATGGATTTAAGGGCAGATGACCAGCCTTCTTCACCTGATGCATTACATGACTGTACAGCCTCCACTCACCTCTTGGCACCCACGGGGGGCCTGGCCAACATCTATATACGCGGTCATTGTTTTTTTTTTTTTTTTTTTAACCTAAAACAGTGAAGTATGGCACAGTGGTAAATCACCCACACCAGGTTACAGGCAGGCAGGAACTACCCCTCCTCCCATGTGGGGGAGGGGGGAGTGGCCCCTTAATTGAGGGTATTGCAATAGTTCTTTACCTGACAACACGAGTTTTGCACAGTGGTAGACGTCCCATCAGACCAATCTTTAGACATGGTGGGACTTCTACAGACCACTACCAATCGTGGGAATGGTGCCCAGGGTTCACAGCCAACAGTGGTCTGCACAGCCTTAAGTTTTACCACCTAGCAGCGCAAAATTTTGCACAATGGTACACCTCCCTCTGGACCAGGTTTTAGGCAGGGTGGAACTCACTCCCCCAACGAGGAGGTGGCAGACTGACCCTAAAGGATTTTTTTTTTTTTTTTTTAATCTGGCAACAGGTCATTTTGCACAGTGATATACTACCTTTTGTTTGGGCTGGGTGAGACTGCCGAGGGATGCTCCCCACGCTGGGGGCAGCCTCCGGTGTCCTGGTACAAGCTAGTATGGATGGCAATGGTTTTTCTTTGGGGGAAAAAAAATGTACAGTGGTAGTTCTCCACCCGGACCAGATTTTAGGCCGGATGGAGCCCTAGGGGCCGCCACCCTCCCTCAGTAAATTATCCTGTCTTTCCCCATACAGTACTGCAGGGGGTAATGCAGCGATTATAGGTACCCATTGCCTTGTTTTTGTTGTCCTTGTTCCTCTTCTTTTTCTTTCAATCTTCCAGTCATCATTTCGTACCCTTCTACATTCCTCCACTTCTCAGCCACCTTTCCATCCATTTCTCCTTCTCACTCTTCCACTCCTCCAAACTTCTCTCCTGTCTCTCACCCTTCCCTCCACTCCTTCCATTCTTCTCCATCCCTAACATCTCTCTCTTACTTTCTCCAATCTTCCTTTTATCTCTCCGTTCCCTCTCCCTAATACTCCCCCAGGTCTCTCTATCTATGTATCTAATTTCCTTCTTATCCGTTCTCTTATTTTCACTCCAATACCTCCCTCCTCCTCTCTAATCAGTCAATTTATCTCAGTTTCTCCTACTTTCCTACATACTTTCGGTCTCTCTCTCTCTCTCTCTCTCTCTCTCTCCTCTTCGCCACACCTTTCCTCCACCCCTCCACCCCCACCAGCAGCTCTCCACCCCTCCAACATATCAGTCGTGTACAGGTTAAGTAAATTAGAGGTTCAACTTCCCAGCATCCCCGTCTCAGAATTAACTACAACAGTGTTTTATACCCACCCAAACACCTCTTCCTTAGCGATTTATATTTGGATATACTCGTAGCTGGTTAGTATCCTATGTTTTAAATCCCCCCAAATACTAGAGGAAGTATTCTCGTGTGGTAAGGAAACTCCCTAACACCTCTTCCTAGCTATTTATTTTTGGATATGGCCGGTTAACATCCTACTGTAGGTTAATTCTGGAGAGTCTGGCGATATTGGAAGGCTTATGTAACCCAGAATAGAACAGCAGGGCGTAATAAGCCAACTAAATCGCTTAGGAGAAAGTGTTAAGCAGCTTGCTCAGCCTAGGAGACCACGGTGGCAAGCCTGGCCACACAATTCTGGCCTGGGAGAGACACCGACATTTAGTGTAAGTTTATAAAGGAAGTAATTATACAACGGTGATCTGTGGCTAATTAGCAAATGTACGGTAATTATATTGGCCAGAAAAAGCCACTATTAAAACACACCCAGCCTCGTATTACCGTCGGTTACGCAAGCTTCCTAACACCTCTTCCTTACCGATTTATTTTGGGATACGGCTTGTTAATATCATACTGTACGTTATTCATGCAGAGTATGGCGATATTAGAATGATTTAAGTAGCACAGAACAGGATGGCAAGGTGTAATAATGAAAATAAATCACTTAGGAAAAGGTGTTAGGGAGCTTGCGTAACCAAGGAGACTAGCGTGGTTAATTAGGCCAAGGGAGAGGCGGAGCAAGGCGGCTAAGTTGCTAATGAAGTCATTAAAATGGCGGTCTGTCAACTTGCTAATGATATGGGAAATGTTAATTAAGTTTGAGGCCAAAAATAGGACATATCAAGACCCAGTTAATTAAGCCCCGGGGAGACCCGGCCCCCCTAGCGAAGTTTGTACTACAAGTACGGTAATGATAGCAGTTTGTACTACAAGTACGGTAATGATAGCAGTTTGTACTACAAGTACGGTAATTATAGCAGTTTGTACTACAAGTACGGTAATGATAGCAGTTTGTACTACAAGTACGGTAATAATAGCAGTTTGTACTACAAGTACGGTAATGATAGCAGTTTGTACTACAAGTACGGTAATGATAGCAGTTTGTACTACAAGTACGGTAATGATAGCAGTTTGTACTACAAGTACGGTAATGATAGCAGTTTGTACTACAAGTACGGTAATGATAGCAGTTTGTACTACAAGTACGGTAATGATAGCAGTTTGTACTACAAGTACGATAATGATAGCAGTTTGTACTACAAGTACGGTAATGATAGCAGTCTGTAATACAAGTACGGTAATTATAATCGTGGTTAGTTGTTTAATTTGAGCTAAATTAAAAAAAAAAAAAAAAAAAAGAGAAATGTAAGTTATCAGTGGGAGGCCAAAAAAAATATCATAAAGTAAAATTATGACCTTAAGAAAAACACGAGCGTGTAAAAAAAATCGTAATACGACTATTTTTTAAATGCATGGAAGAAGAAACCAAAGGCCAGAAGCCGGCAAGATTGTTACCCCAAAGAAAAAATAAAAACATGAAACAAATTCGCAAAACTCTACGGAATTCAGTCACTGCGTTTCGTAAAATGCCAGTCCACACTGAAATATACATATGGCGGCTGACATTCGGTGGTTTGTGATTAAATCCTCACCAAAATTAGCAGGCTTGTGCACATCCACATAGTTGCTATTTCCTGAAGGTTTGGTAAACATTCTGCAAGACAACTTTTCAAGACATGTTGGGAAAACACACACACACACACACACACACACACACACACACACACACACACACACACACACACACACACACACATTCTTCTCGCTGGGTAAACTCAACCTGCCTTGCTTGAGGGGCAGCGAAACCCAACAAGAACTGAGCCAAGTTTTCTGGCAGAGGACTTTGTTGGGCTGTAAGTTTTTGTGGCCTGTGTTTGGCTGCAGGAGTTTTGTTACACCCGCGTGTGCGATGGTGAGAGGTGGATATTACTGTGTGTGTGTGTGTGTGTGTGTGTGTGTGTGTGTGTGTGTGTGTGTAAAACGAAGGGTAAGGATTGTCTTCACAGCTAGTACAGGTCAAAGGTCATGGTCATATGGCAAGGTCAGATCAACCAGTTTTCATCCCATTTTAGCCTTCCTCCTTCCTTCCATCCGTCATCCTTCTTCCTTCCTTCTTTCCTTATCTTCCCTCCTCCTCTGCTTCTTTACTTCTTTCTCATCTCCCTTCCCTTCTCCTTACATCCTCCCGTTCGTTATTCGCTAATGCCTTAATCCCACCATTATCATCTCTTTCTCTCTCTCTCTCTCTCTCTCTCTCTCTCAGTGGACACTTAAATATTTTCCGATGCACAGCAAGAGCTAAGAAAAAGAGCAAAAGTACGTAAATGGAGAGAGAGAGAGAGAGAGAGAGAGAGAGAGAGAGAGAGAGAGAGAGGGGGGGGGGGAAGCCTTCATGAATAGCGAAGAAGGAGGAAATTGAATAAAAGGAAGGAGTGGAAGGAAAGGAGGAGAAAAGAGTAAGCGACAGAGGAGAAGGGAAGGGAAGAAAAGGGAGAGGAAAGCAAATGAGGAGAATATGAAGGAAACTAAGGGAAAAATATTGATAATTAAAGAGAAAGGGGAAATTTGGGGAAGGAAAGAGGGGAGAGAAATAAATGGATGATGGAAAGAAGGAAAGGTATTTTTGAAACAACGGCAGAGAAAGTGTTTAGTGTTATATGTTATCCTACCTCTAATGCGGTGAGAGAGAGAGAGAGAGAGAGAGAGAGAGAGAATAGAATGTGGAAAGCGGGTGAGACAGGCTTTGACGTGGGCGAAAAAGAAATTTAATTGGATAACAGAGATAGAGAGAGAGAGAGAGAGAGAGAGAGAGAGAGAGAGAGAGAGAGAGAGAGAGAGAGAGAGAGAGAGAGAGGCTATATCTTGAGACACAGAATGGAGGGGAAGGGAGGAATGGAGGTAAATACAGGAGGAAATGGAGATAAACTGAGAAGAAAGGAAAAGAGTATGGCCAGAATTTACTACAGACATGAGAAGCCTTGCTGATGTCTCACATAGTGTAAAGAGTACCCGATGTTGAGGCAGCGGTACGGATAGTGTGGTACTGTGGTGGTGGTGGTGGTGGTGACTGTGGTAGTGGTGGTGCGGATGATAATAACGACTGTAGCTCTGATGGTAGCGGTGGTGGTGACTGTGGTAGTGGTGGTGAGGATGATGATAACGATTATAGCTGTGATGGTGGTGGATGTGATAGGAATAATAGTGATGGTGATGACAGTGTTGTGATGTCAGTAGTACTAATGAACGTTAGTGGTGACAGTGCAAGTAATGAGGATGGTAGTGATGATTGCTGTAGCCATGATATTGGTAGTGATGGTAGCAGCACTGATGATAATGGTGGTATGGTAGTGAGGTGACTCCCTAGGGTTCTTGGTCCCGTATTCTCGTCAGCTGAGGACGTTCCCTAATACCATTTTCCTAAGCAATGTATTTTGTTTATTACACCTTACTGCCCTCTTCTGTGTCACATAAATCCTTCCAACATCGTCATACTCTGCATAGATAACGTGCAAAGGGATAGTAGCCTAACCAGCCATATCCGAAATTAAATCGCTAAGGAAGAGGTGTTTGGGAGCTTCCTCAACTGACGTGCATACAAGTTCTGACTGTTGCCGGGTAAACACACTTGACAGAGCTGCACATTTACCACTTCCAGCCGAAAAGACGTGATTTGTGAATGAATTCAGAAAGAGTACAAGCATTCCTGCACCAGCACAGTCCTTACGTCCAAATATTAACACAGCTACTGAACAAAGGCCACAGGATGATTTGACATTAGTCATGACAGCAGACAACACACCCGCTGGTACACATAATGAAGATTTAATACACCAGTTTAAGACGACGAGCGCAATGCCAAGTGTCCCTGCTAGTGGAAGGATAGAGAGAGAGAGAGAGATACAAAAACCGAGAAAGAACAGAATTGTCAAGAAGGAAAATGTAAGGGTACAAGTGAAATGGGAAACAGAAAACAACACCTAACAAATGGCGAAAGAAATGACAGGAAAACTGGAGGAACCTTGGGGGAAAAATGCACTGTAAATACAGAATACCGATGTAGCTGAGAAAGAGAGAGAGAGAGAGAGAGAGATGAAGTTAGCTGTAAGAAAGAAAAAGAAAGAAAAGGCCGTAGTAAATATAAGTGTGAGAGAAATTAAACAAGAAGGATATAATACAAGATAAGAAGCACAAGAGTTGGATTAAATAAAGAAGGGGTAATGTCGTCCTTAAATTTATCACATTTTATTATTCACAACATCTCACCAGTTATTCTCTCTCTCTCACTCTCATTGTTTATTCTTGTTTCATCGCCTTTGGGCCGTACTTTATAAAATCCAAGGGTTCAGGCGGTCCAACGGCGACGTTCAGTCGTCAGACGTTCCTGAGCGTCGGTCATCCTTACTATAAAAAATCTGGACCGTCAGTCTTGGCGAAACGCAATTCAGGCGTCTGAATGCCACGACAGTCGCTAGGTTGCGCGAGAATGCCCTGCATGAGCACTAAATGCGCACAAAATTTTAAATGTTTCTTTCTTTTTAATAAAGCAGACACTTCGCTAGCCCATTCTAAACTGTTATTTTTATGTACGAAATAAATATATTTGCGCTAGAACTGGTAACAAATGATGGTAGAACGCCTAAAGAGGATGCATTTACAAGCAAGATAGTGTACTGTATAGCCTAGACTAAGAATTATGATTATTTATCCTCCTTTTGCAGTTATTTGCATGGAAATTATCATTGAGATTATCCAGATCTGAATTCATACGACCAGAGTGACTGTATTATTGCATACTTCATAGATTTCCATATAGTTTCCGGCCAGCTCACCAGTCATGAATTATACAGAAGTATATGAGAGGTATATGAGGGAGGGGGGGGGTGAGTTGGGGGGAGGGTAGTCAAATGGTGGGTGACAGAGCGACTTGGAGGCGTTTTGTCTGCGGCCACCCTTTGCGGGATTAGGGCGTCGGGCTATAGATAGATAGACAGCCCTTGGCCACCCCGTTTGGGATACATGGCGTCTGGCAATGAATGAATGATGATGATGATATTCAGGTTATGTGCCCCTCTACTCATGCAGCAGTACATCATGTGTTCCTAAATTCTGTAGCAAGATGTAAATACAGTTACTGTAGATTTATTTTTAGCATGGAGACTAATTTACTTCTTTATAAGGCTGGTTGAATGGTGACATTCATTGCAGCACCAACACAAGAGGGATGCAGTAACACTACTCCATTCTTTTTGAGCAGTTTCTTTCCACACCTATCATCTAGCCATGACCACCAGACCATATTGGAAAATATAGTTATCAGATGTGTGTACTGTAACAGTTGTTCATTCAGTTTCTATGTATCTGGCTAGTTTTCCTTACATTATTGTCTCCTTCCCTGTTTCAGGTATTACAGTACTAGTAAATTTCCAGTTTAGCTCAGTAATTATACTACTCTGAGATTCACAGTCTCTATTATAACCTTTCTCTTCAAGCAGTATGCAATAATTTCCTAAGTTACATCGTACAGTAATTATTTCTGTCCCAGTCTGCTAGATAAGCTTTCCTTTTATCCCAGAAATCATTCCACCTCTATAGTACTTTCATCAACTTCTGTTTTATACATTTTAAGACTGTTTACTCTTCTGTTTTACTAGCTTTCTCCTAAACTGGTTATATGGTTGATATTTGTCTCCTTCACTAAATATTTATCTCATTATTTCCAGTTTGTCAGTCATTGTTTAACTGCACCTTTTCTGCTTTTCTATAACCCATCCACCTTGACCAATATTTCATGCCATTCCTACATCCACTACTCCCCCATTACAATAACTGTTATTTCTTTGCAATTAACAATTTTTTATTTTATATATGCATGGTACAGGCCATTTCCTTGGGCCTGTAGCTATTTACAAGTAAAAGAAAGCTCATGGGATAGAGAGATGTCTCAGGACGTTTTTTTTTCTTTGTAAATCTCATGAAATAATTTGCATTTACTAACAAATTTTGCTTTAAAGACAACACACCTATGCTCGAATCTGAGTGCTTGATTGAAACAGGTAAATATTTCAGCCAGCATCCTGACCAACCAACTCACTCATATCTGGTAACCTTACCTAACCATCTTAACTACATCAGCTTATTAGTTTATTCTGGTGTAAAAACGAATTGCATTTTTCAATAAAGGACTTAAGTGATTGCACATACTTGGTACTAAGATTTTTTTTTATTTATTTCTGTAACTCAGCTGTGTAAGAGAACACTAAAGCTAGTGAAAAATAAACCTATCTAACCATTTACCAACACTGACCCAACTCTATCTGTAATTTCTGCCATGTAATATAATATTTTATGTACACTTTGTCTTATTCGTCACTTATTTCATGATTTTTCATGGGCAAGATTGTCACACAAGGACGTTGGTTAGAGGTGGCTTACTGGCTTGCCCTCAAACGTGGTAACTACAGCACTGAACTGGCTAGCACACAAACTTTCAAAGGGATGCCGTTTAAAAAATCCAATGAGAAAGTACACAGGTAGTCAGAAATAAACCAGGAAGCACAATTTACTCTCTTATCTCCAATATAACACGCCACACCGCCACCATGGAAGTTTTTGTTTACTCGTATTCGTTGCGGAATCCTTCAGTCTTGTAAAATTTTATGAACAGCCTTGTATTTCTCATATATTTTAGCCTGCTAAGGAATATTTCATTCCTGAATTTTTCAGTGTTTATAAACTGTAAAACCGGCATCGTATCTAAAAATATTTAAGTTTGTTGCACGAAAAGGGGGTCTCTTGTGGCGTTTATCCTCCTGTCACATTCCAATACTATTTTATGCCATACGAAGCAGACGAACGTCTGGCGGGAACAGAAAATTTATTTATGGTACGAAACACGGGAACGTCAGACGCTCACATTCGGCAATACTGGCGTTTAGTTTTTATAGTACGGCCCAAAGTCTCCACTCTCTCACTCTCATTTTTTCACACTTTCAGCGGATGAATATATTTGACTAATGAAGCACACACTTTTTCAGTGTGTGTGTGTGTGTGTGTGTGTGTGTGTGTGCTGCGAAATATGACGGACAAGAGACAGGACAGATAGACAAACAGGCTGACATAAATATGGACTGATAATATACCGGTAGTTACATACTGATGGACTGACAGACAAACTGATAGACATATGGAGACAGATAGATACCGATAGCTGGACAGCTCATGTGTCTCTGTTTATCTATCTGTCTATTGTATCTATTTTTGTCTATCTAAGTAAGAATACATGTACCTGAATAGTTTCTAAATATTAGGCAGGTAAACAGATGGACAGGTAATTACGTTCGTAAATACAGAGATTGATAAATGGATACTGAGATACATAAAATAGATAGATTGTCAGGATTATATTCTCTCTCTCTCTCTCTCTCTCTCTCTCCAACACAACCTCATTTTATACTTCCTTCATGCCTCCCACCCATCCTCCTCTTCCTTCTCCTCCTCCTCCTTGCCAACACAGTTCACCTCATTTCCTCTCTATCCTGTCTCGTTTCCTTCAATTTCCTACATTTCTTCCTCCTACCTCCCCCTTTTTCTCCTCCCCCCTCCTTCCCCCATCTCAATTTTTGCTACACCTAGACAAGCGCCCAGCCCAGTGTGTGTGTGTGTGTGTGTGTGTGTGTGTGTGTGTGTGTGTGTGTGTGTCCCTCACTGTGTCACTCACTCATTCTCCAGGACTGATGGTGTGCGTGGGGAGGCGAGGGCATACAAACTTAAAGAAAACAAGAGTAATATATTCATTTTAATCTAAGTTGACCACAATTTGCTATCTAGCCATCTTTAATGCTGAGCTGGAGTAACAGACACTGGCAGTGCTGTGCAAAGAATGTAGGGACGTAGCACTGTCTTTCTGCCACTGAAGTACGTGAAATAAGCCACAAAAAGATGAAAGTCTGGGCCAAATTAGAGAAAAAAATAAAAACAATATAGTCGACTGCGTACCTGCGTCAGGCCGAAAATATATAACACAGATTCGTATTCTAGGCGATTAGGGAAGCTCCCTAGCACCTCTTGCTCAGTGATTCATTTCTGGATATGGGTGGTTAATTTCAATTTGTATATTATTTATGTTCAGTGTGGTGGTATTTGAATTACTTGAATGACACAGAAGAGGCTAGTAAGGATTAATTAGCAAAACAAATCGCTTAGAAAGAAGTGTTAGGAAGCCTCTTTAACGGAAGAGAATACGGGTCACAGAGGGGCAGGGCAAAGCATTACCTCCATTCAGGCTAACACACACGTATAATGGAGAATAACATACACAGAAATACACAGTGCAAGATTACTACAGTCCTTTCACCTTAACTTGGCCTTGATTTTCGTCCTTTTGCAGCCTATTTTACTTAGCTCAGAAAAAGACAATACCGGTACTGCGGCTGCACATCATTTTCCTAACACTTCTTCGTGACTAGCATCATATTCCAGTGATAATCTCTTCATACAACTCAGAATTCACGATGGAGAGATGGCAATTTTAGGCCAAGTTAGAGTAAAAGGAGTATAGGTAACCGCGTACCTGCGTCGTGTGGCAAGTGTGGTAAATATGACACAAAAGGAGTATAGGTAACCGCGTACCTGCGTCGTGTGGCAAGTGTGGTAAATATGACACAAAAGGAGTATAGGTAACCGCGTACCTGCGTCGTGTGGCAAGTGTGGTAAATATGACACAAAAGGAGTATAGGTAACCGCGTACCTGCGTCGTGTGGCAAGTGTGGTAAATATGACACAAAAGGAGTATAGGTAACCGCGTACCTGCGTCGTGTGGCGTGTGGTAAATATGACACAAAAGGAGTATAGGTAACCGCGTACCTGCGTCGTGTGGCAAGTGTGGTAAATATGACACAAAAGGAGTATAGGTAACCGCGTACCTGCGTCGTGTGGCAAGTGTGGTAAATATGACACAAAAGGAGTATAGGTAACCGCGTACCTGCGTCGTGTGGCAAGTGTGGTAAATATGACACAAAGGGGCAGGGCAGAACACGCAGCAGTTTGGTGTACTGGGTTCTGAGGCAAACGGGTGGTATTTAAGTGATTATCTAGTATATCATTATGTCTCTCCTCATAGATTTAGGCAGGGAGGAGTGCGGCTATCAAATGTGTTCTTTGTCTATCTTCTTCTTCTTCTTCTTCTTCTTCTTTCTCTCTCTCTCTCTCTCTCTCTCTCTCTCTCTCTCTCTCTCTATCACATCCTGCAGAGAAAGTAGAGGTAAACAATGAACAGAAAAAAAGGATATAGAGAAAGAACAGAAAATAAAGAGAACTGGAAGAAAAGATAAAAAAGATAAAGAACAAAAATGTAGATAAAAAGGAGGACTGAGGGAGAATGGAGAGGTGGGAGGGAGGTAAAGGAGGTAATGAGAAGGAAAGACAGGCAAAATGAAAGGAAGAACTGAGGGGAGAGAAAAACTGAAGTAATGAAGAGAGAGAGAGAGAGAGAGAGAGAGAGAGAGAGAGAGAGAGAGAGAGAGGGAAGAAAGGCGGAGGGGAAAGCGTGGAGGAGGAGGAGGAGGAGGAGGATTACATAGGATTCCATAGGAAAGCAAACAGCAACAAACCTTATGGTCCATTCGAGGCTGCTTGTTACAGAGAAGACTATGACTACAAGATCTAACTCTACATGCTGAAGGATAAGGATAGTAAAGCAAGAAGGCTCCTCTCACCCCTAAACCCTCCAGGAAAAAGTGAGAAAAACCACCATGCAGCATGGAAAAACTGACATGGAAATTTCACAGGAAATACTGGAAATAAAAAGGCACATTCTATATTACTTTATCTATAAGCTACCCGTTTGAGTAACCTGAAAGAGAAAGTAATCAAATAGACTAATAGTTACGGCATGACATTATAAACCGGTACATTGAGTTAATGGGAAGTCTGTGGACATAACATGGAAACTACACACTGCACAGTGCGGATGTTTAGGGGTGGTGCGGCAGCCTTGCCTGGCGCTTTTAAGGTAGGCAGCAATCAATCAGGCTCTAGCTCCGTTCACTCCACTGAGACAAGGAACTCTCTCATGTGGGACAAGTACACAAGTTTCCTCCTGAAGCAGTGACCCCTGATACATCAAAAAAAAAAAAAAAAAAAAACGATGGTGGTCACTTGACTAACAGGGACCCTCATTGATCCACAGCCCATCACTGGTCGAAAGTAAGAGTAGTGACCGTTAACTCAGACGAAGAAGGAGGAGGAGGGGAAGGAGGAGGAGGAGGAAGAGGGGAAGGAGGAGGAGGAGAGAGAGAGAGAGAGAGAGAGAGAGAGAGAGAGAGATGCGGTTAAGCGTGTCCCAAAGGTGGTATGGAAGGTTAAAGTGGTTTATGGGGGTTGAAGGAAGGAAGGAAAGAGGCCTAAAGATGGAAGGAAGGATGGAATGAAAGGATGTAAGAAATGAAGGAAGGAAGGAAAGGATGTAAGAAATGAAGGAAGGAAGGAAAGGATGTAAGAAATGAAGGAGGGAAGGAAAGAAGCATGGAAGGATGAGAAAGGGAAGGGAAGCATGGAAGGAGGAAGTGAAGGAAAGAAGCAGGGAGGGATGGAAGAAAGAAAAGAACGACTGAAGGAAAGCAGGACGAAAGGAAGCTGGAATAAAGGAAGCAAGTGACACAAAAATGGAAGGATGGAAGGAAAGAAGGGAGGAAGGAAGGAAGGAAGGGAAGGGAAGGAAAGGAAAGGAAAGGAAAGGAAAGGAAAGGAAGAGAGGAAGGAACGGAAGGAAGGGTGAAAGGAAGAGGAAAGAGGGAAAGAAGGAAAAAATAACAGAAGGAAAGAAGGAAGGAAGGAAGCAGGAATAAAGGCAGGAAGTTGGACAAAAAGGAAGAAAAACGAAGGAATTAAGAAAAAAAATAAAACTAATGAGGGCAGGACAAATGGAAGGAAAGACAGCAGGAAGAGAAAAAAAAAAGAAGGAAAGAAGTGAAGGAGGGAGGAGGCGAGAGAGGCAGGGATGATGGAGGAAGAAGTAGGGGGTCGGGATGGAGTTGGGGGAAGCGAGTGAATGAATGATGGAGGAGGAGGAGGAGGAGGAGGAGCAGCAGCAGCAGCAGCAGCACGAGGGGGAGGAGGAGCAGAGAGAGAGAGTAGACCTAATAGGAATTCGGAAGTAAAATTAGCTACAGGAAGCGGGCAATAGGAATTGGAATTAGGAACAAGTTAGAAATGGAGCAAGGACGAGGAGAGGGGCCTGAGAGATAGTGAGGGAGCGAACTAGTTTAAGTTGAGAGAGAGAGAGAGAGAGAGAGAGAGAGAGAGAGAGTAAAGACTGGGAGAAATGGACAAGGAAAGAAACAATAGGGAAGGTAATAAAGATGTAAGACAAACTAACGAGAACGGGAAATGAAAGACAAGGAAAGAGACGAAGATAGAAGAAAGGAAGCACTTTGAGAGAGAGAGAGAGAGAGAGAGAGAGAGAGAGAGAGACCAATGCTGTACCATGTATTCACAAACATGCATTATATACATGGATATATATGAAACATACATACAGTACTTAAACACATGCATACATATATGCATACTTACGCATCCATCCATCTATCCATTCATCCATCCATCCATTCATCATACATACTGTACATAATTATAACCACGCATACATACATATATACATACACACAACACTGACACCACGTATACTGTAGTCACACATACAAACATACATAATACATGCATACATATATATATATAGATAGATAGATAGATAGATAGATAGATTATATATATAGATAGATAGATAGATAGATATAGATATAGATAGATATATATGCATACATACCGTACATATAAACATACACTACATACACTTTCACAACCCATTAGTCTCTCTCTCTCTCTCTCTCTCTCTCACACACACACACACACACACACGAATGTCGTTCTCACAAACAAAACACGCACTCACACGGAAAAACACACACGCACACACACAACAGCAAACAAAGAGAAGCACGCACACAAACACTGGCATATACTGTACACTACACACATCCCGATGTTTGACCTCTCTCTCTCTCTCTCTCTCTCTCTCCACACACACACATGGACGTCCAACATTTACATATACACGTACACACGCTCAGTTACAGTAAAAGCTGTGTGTGTGTGTGTGTGTGTGTGTGTGCTGAAGTGATAAGTAGTAATAATAGTGATAAGAAAATGAGAGAGAGAGAATTAAGATAGATACTGTACACTGACAGAAGAGATGCATTATACATAGGTAAACAGATACATAGGCAGTGAAATACACTGATGGAGTTAGAGCTGCATTAAAGAGAGAGACAGAGAGAGATAGGTATGTAGAAATATACTGATGGTGTTGGACAACTGCATTAGATAGACAGATAGATAGACTGATCGACAGGTAGAGATGCACGGATATACAGCTACATCAGAGATAGACAGATAGATATAAATAGGCAGACAGGGATGCATTAAAGACAGATATACAGACAGACATTCACTGAGAGTTGCATTAGCACGGTCCATACATAAGATAAAGGTGGATTGCTATTGGCTGGTGAGACAGGGCACTCTGGAGGCCCATTGGCTCTTGCTGAACGATACCCAAATGGAGCCAAAGTTAATGAAATGCAGTGATATGTGGCCATTAATAGTGTGAGAAAGACCGAGCGAAATTAAATGGAAATTAATGTCACAAGAGGACCGAACGAAATAAAGTGAAAAATATGAGTTAAAGCAAGACCTTGCGAACTAAGGTGGAAATTAATAGACCACGACAGAACGAAATAAAAGTGAAAATTAATAAAGCGAGGCCAAACGAAATGAAATAAAAAGTTAAACCACTTGGAGCACGATCGAACGAAATAAAGTGGAAATTAATACAGCTTCAGCACGACCGAACAAAAAGAAGTGCAATAGGCAAAGAATGTGAGAAAAACTAAACTCAATGAAATGAAGAGATATTTGTTGAAAAATAATGAAAACATTAAAAAAAGTGAAAGGATGGGAAGTGGAAACAACTCAAGTGAAAGTTAGTGAAATGGACTGATGTATGGCTGAATGGAGTGAATATTAGAATAAATGTAACACTGACCGAAGTAAAGTACAACCAGAAGGACATTAAAGAAATACAAGCCACTGGTAAGAAAACTGAATGATATATGGCAAAACGGAATGGAAGTTTATTACTTTTATGTAGACGAAAACGAGAAACAAATCGAGACAAAAATTATGACTAAAATGGTACTTGATAAAATGAAATGATAAGGCCTGAGGAAGTATGAGTATTAAATCTAAGCTGTAACGATGGAAACTGAACGAAAAAAAAATGCGGAAAAAAAAAAACTTAATCTATCTATATATCTAGGCTGCTTCCCCCAAGGAAAGGGAGGTAGCCGAGACAGGACGACACACTCCCCATTTACTCATCCATTCAAACACAATCATTCGCATCTTAGCCCCAAAGGGGAGAACGGAGAGATCCTCACCGCACAAGGGTCAACAGCGCAATGCAATCAGTGACATCCGCAGCAGGGCCCGACAGCAGAAATGGTTTACCCCTGCCACATCATAACAGACCCATCCCCTTACCCGCACCTGACCTGACTAGCTGATCAGACCAAATGTGGGAGAATATCCCCTCAGGGCTGCGTCATCACTTATTCATTCACAATTTCTCTCCATTTATTTCTGTCACGCACAGCCACTCTTCCTTACTCAACAGACATCCCTCTCGCATCCAACACTCTCTTCACACTGTCCATCCATCCTATTCGTGGTCTTCCTCTCAGCCTTACACCTCTCACATCAGATGTAGTTATCTTTTTCACCAATCGCTCATTATCCATTCTCTCCATATGCCCAAACCATCGCAACACCCTCTGCTCAACTCTACCAGCCATCTCCCGAACAACTCCAGTTCTCCTTCGCACTTCATCATTTCGCACCCGATCCATACGCGTCACTCCACACATACTCCTCAGACACCTCATCTCCATTACATTCAAACTTTTCCTCTCTGCTACACCCATATTCCATGTTTCAGCCCCATATAACGCAGTCGGTACCACAACACCCTCATACAGCCTTCTCTTTACATCCATTCTAAGCGAACGACATTTAAACACTTTTTTCATTCCTCCCAGCACCTTTCCTACTTCATTTATTCTAAACTTCACTTCTGCATCTATTCTTCCATCCACAGCAACATGTGACCCTAGATATTTAAAACACTCTACCTCCTCAAGCAACTTGCCATTCAAAACTATATTCATCCCCCTACCATCTATGAACCTCGTACACTTCATCACTTTACTCTTATTCTCATTTACTTTCAATTTCCTCCTTTCACACACCCTTCCAAACTCCTCTACCAACTGTCTCAATCTCTCCTCTGAATCAGTCACCAGTGCAGTATCATCTGCAAACAGTAGCTGCTTCAGATTCCACTCTCCACCATCAACATTCACCAGACTCAGACCTCCACCTAAAACTCATGCATTCACCTCCCTTACAACACCATCCATGTAAATATTAAATAACCAAGGAGACATCACACATCCCTGTCGCAGCCCCACTCTCACGGGAAACCAATCACTCACAGCATTTCCCACTCTTACACACGCTCTACTATTTACATAAAAACATTTCACCCCTTTTAGTAACCTACCATCAAGTCCATACAATCTTAAAACAGTCCACAAAGCCTCCCTATCAATTCTATCATACGCTTTCTCTAAATCCATAAATGCCCAAAACACATCCTTGCCTTTCGCTAAATACTTTTCACACACTTGTCTCACAGCAAACACCTGATCAACGCATCCCCTCCCTCTCCTAAAGCCACACTGCTCATCACCAATCACTCCCTCTGTACCCTCTCTAACTCTCATAATTAACACTCTACCATACACCTTACCTACAACACTCAACAGACTTATACCCTTAAAGCTAGTACATTCATACTTATCACCCTTGCCTTTATACAACGGGACCACACAAGCACTTGCCCAGTCAATTGGCACCATACCTTTCTCGAAGCACACATTCAACAACCTTACTAACCAGTCAACAATAGTCACTCCACCACCCTTCAGGCATTCCACAGCACACCCATCCATACCTGCAGCTTTCCCTGTTTTCATCTCCTTTACTGCCTTCTCCACTTCCTCCTTCGTGATCAAAGAATCATTTAACTCTCCCAACACATTTATTCCTTGCACCCTTCCATCCGCCACAATCTCAGCCACCCTTTCCTCCTCTACATTTAACAATCTTTCAAAATACTCTGCCCATCTCTTCCTTACTGCATCCATTTCAATTAACATCCTTCCATCCTCTGATTTTACTCGTTCTTCCTTCCCAAACTCTCCCTTTCGCACCCTTTTCACCTCCTTCCAAAACATTTTCTTTTTCTGTTGAAAATTCTCGGTCAGCCGCCTACCCCACCTCTCATCTGCTGCCACTTTAGCATCACGCACAGCCCTTCTCGCTCTATTCCTCTTTTCTTTATACCTTTCATATGACATCTCATCCTTCCTCTGCAGCCACACTTCATATGCACGTCTCTTCTCAGCCACAGCCATACTTACTTCCTCGCACCACCATTCACTTCCTTTTCTTACACCACCACCCACACGTCTCACACCACACCTCTTCTGCATGCCCCACCACAGCACTCTTAAACAACCAGGAATAAAAACAGGACAGCAAAATTTTTAAGAACATGAATGAAAGTATTAGAATGAAAAATAGCCAAATCGTTCCAATGTTATGAAACGGAATGAAATACAGAAGGAGTGCAAGTCTGAGAAACCGACTGAGACTAGGACGAAAATAAAAAATGTTCGATAATATTAAATAACAAAGTATAGAAAAAAATGACTTACTGAAATGGAGAAGGTAGACGAAAATATGTAGTGTGCATGGGGTGGAAAATTAATTAAAGGAAACGATAAAAAAATAGGCATACTGTATATAAAAATGTATAAGTTAATGACACTGAAAGAAAACTATCAGAGTAATTTGAAAATAAAAAGAGCTAACTTAAATAAAATGTTAATAATGGTTTAAATTAAGGCAGGTCAAATGGATGTGCCAAATAGATGGTTTATGTCTGAGGGCTGGTTATTTTCCTTTTCTTATGGAACTCAGAGCCGGATAATTGGCCATGCTTGCCTTCAAGCCCCCTTAAAGTGTGTGTGTGTGTGTGTGTGTGTGTGTGTGTGTGTGTGTGTGTGTGTGTGTGTTACCTGCCACGAGGAAAAATCGCTCTGCTGTAGCATGTCAAGCTTTATTTTTATTTTATTTTATTTTTTTGACTCGGCCAGCATCACGTTCTGGTGACGGAGGACGGTGCTCCTGGTGATACTCAAAGGAACTTACGATGCCATCAATGTGGTAATTTTGATTTCTTTCCACAGGAAGGACAAGGAAGGAACTGTGTAGAATGATTGTAAGCCTCGAATTAATCCTACATAACAATAATTATAATAATAAAAATAATAATAATAATAATAATAATAATAATCCATCCATTCAACCATCATCCAATCCTACGTTGCCCCATGAGGAGCGTAGGAGCCCGGGGCTAGGAAAGTTGGTCCTGACATTTAAGTTGAAAGTAACCAGCCTTACTCATCCCTGAGTGGCATTACGTGAGCAACAAACCCCAACCATCCCTTAGATATAAACCTTCACCAGCTCAATCTGATTGGAGCGCCATAATTACCCACTAAACCACCAGGCGTCAAAATCTGGTTATATGGTTACCACCCAGCGTAGTAAATTGTATCCTGCTGTACAGGAAACCATTTGGCTTGTCACTCAGGGTAGTCACCCACAGGAAGGAGGATGGAGAAAGAATGAAGGAAAAACAGAAGAGGAAGGAGGGAAGTAAGAGTGGAAAGGGCAGACACCCAATGCAGCACTACCTCGAGTGAGTGGATGGTGGGTGCCCCCACCTACGACAAAATTATAATTAATACTATGAATATTAATATTAATTAATTAATTAATAATAATAATAATAATAAACCTTAGTTACAAGGAAAAATTTGTGGGGTGTAAATTTTTCTGCAGGAAGGACAAGGAAACGAGCATTCAGAGTCTTGCCATGTGTCTAGCTCATCCTGGATAAAGAAATCAGAGTTACGACAGCACATCGATCGTCAGTACGCACGAGTATCCCACCCCAGAGAGAGAGAGAGAGAGAGAGAGAGAGAGAGAGAGAGAGAGAGAGAGAGAGAGAGAGAATGTCCTCGATGGTGTTTACACAAGAAAAAAGAAAAGTAAACAGTAAAGGTTTGGAAAATGGAGTGGCTCAATAAACACTAGATTATTTATGTTAACTGTAGTAGTTGTGTTCTGATTATGTATCTCTGGCTATTTGTTACCTGTCTAAATAGTTAACCAGCCATTTGTCTTTATCTATCCATCTATTTATCTATCTGAATCATTAAATCTATCTATCAATCTATATATGTACAGTACGTATGTGGATATGATATGCATGTATCTGTGTATGAACCTATGTATGTATTTATGTATGTGTGTAGGAACGTATGTGGAGAGAGAGAGAGAGAGAGAGAGAGAGAGAGAGACAGGCAGACACTGTTCTTTCAATAATACTGCATTATCATCAATATTCAGTCACCTCTCCCTTGAACTACTCTTAGCTCTCCCTCAGGTCAGCTTAGACAGCCAGGTTATCTAAGGGTAGGGTAGGGTAGGGTAGGGCAGGCTAGGGTAGGGTAGGGTAAAGTAGGGTAGTGTAGTGTAGGGTAGGGTAGGGTGGGGTAGTTTTTTTTTTTTTGTTTTTTTTTTTTTATAGGGCCGATTAGGTTAGATTAATTTTGTATGACTGACTCTGGGCATAGGTTAGACAGACCATTCCCAAAGTCGAGGTTCCTACGCATAACAGATGGCACCACGCACTTTCACATGCCACCACTTGAACATCAATACCCGCCATCCATTCCTACTAGCGTTGTCTTGTTAGAAATAGTGTGATGGTATTAGCGGTGGTCCTGTTATAATAAGTTGGTAGTTACTGTGGAAGATTTGCTGAAGCTGGTTTAATTCCCAAGACTGTTCCTGACCCAGCAAGAGTTCGTGCTGGGCTAGGTTAGGTCAGGCCAGATTAGGTTAAGTTTGGTTAGGTTAGGTAAATCAGATCTGATTAGATTTGGTTAGGTCTGAGCGTTAGGTTAGGTATATTTAGTTAAACTTAGCAATGTCAAGCTATTGCTGGTCGGGTTTGGCCGGGGAAAGATAGGTTGCGTTAAATCAGGCTAGTTCAGGCGAGGTTAGGCTAGGTCAGGCTAGATTTGGTTGGCTTAAGGAAAATCAGGTCAAAATAACAAAGGTGAAGTGATAAAGTCGGTGGTGATTACAGTGTAAATCCGTGAGGCGTACGGGGTGAGGTGAAGTGAGGTTACGGTGGGTCAAGTAGAGTCTGGTCCAAATAATAAAGGTGAGGTGATATGGCCAGTGTGAGGTCAGCGTAAATCTGTGAGGTGAGGTGAGGCTAAATCACGACAGGTCAGGTTAAGCCATGTCCAAAAAATAAAACGTAAGGTGATATGGGTGGTGGTACGGTCAGCGTAAATCTGTGAGGTGAGGTTAGGCGAAGTGAGGTGAGGCTAAATTAGGGTAGGTCAGGTTAGGTCATGTCCAAATAATAAAGGTCACGTGATATGGCTGGTGGTGATGTCAGGGTAAATCTGTGAGGCGTGTGGGGTGGGGTGAGGTCCAGCCTTATGACGGGTTGGTCCCTTCATATTACCACCAATTGGAGGGGCAGGGAAGGGAGGGAAGGAGGGAACAGAAGGAGAGAGAAGGAGGGGGTCGAAGGAAGAAGTTCAGGAGATGAAGAAGAAGGAGGAGGAGGAAAAGGAGAAGGAGGATATAATATATGATTATGAGTCACCAAAAATTACAGTTTCAGATTAAACTGTAGGAGGTCCGACACAACAAAGCCGTGCAGTCGCACTCCACAGTAGGAGACCCTTGGGAGCCGTCCCCCGTGAAGGGTAGCCTTTGACAGCCACACAGTCTCAGATAACTGGAATAATGGTTGATTTTATGTCCCTAGATAAAGACAAAAAAACAAAAATGAAAAAAAAAAAAAAAAAAACGCATTCAGGGGCCGAATGCTTATCACTCGCCAAAATATATCGTTGGATAAGGTGAGTTACTGTACCTACAAACCAAGTTTGAAAAAAAAAAAAGCAAAACTCTATGGAAATCAGTCACCGCGTTTCACAAAATGCCTACCCTTGTAAAAAGTACATGACAGTTGCCATTCGGTCCCCTTTGATTAAAACCTCACCAAAAGTAATGGGCTTCTACATAACCACATAATTGGTATTTCCTGAAGGTTTGGTGGAAATTCGTCCATAACTTTTCGAGTTACGTTGGGAACACACACACACACACACACACACACACACACACACACACACACACACGCACTCCCTCCACCGTACCTCCGTAATCATTAATGGTAATGGTGTTGGAAGCTGCGGCCTTTGAGTATGTAACAGGATTTAATGTAGTGGGGGTATTAATGGTAATGGTGTTGGAAGCTGCGGCCTTTGAGTATGTGACAGGATTTAATGTAGTGGGGGTATTAATGGTAATGGTGTTGGAAGCTGCGGCCTTTGAGTATGTGACAGGATTTAATGTAGTGGGGGTGTTAATGGTAATGGTGTTGGAAGCTGCGGCCTTTGAGCATGTGACAGGATTTAATGTAGTGGGGGTGTTAATGGTAATGGTGTTGGAAGCTGCGGCCTTTGAGTATGTGACAGGATTTAATGTAGTGGCGGTATTAATGGTAATGGTGTTGGAGTTGTGTCATGATAAATACTAACCATTAATACCAGGCGTGGCCAACCCTTCTGAACCAACCCTTCTGAGTCGTGGGTCACTTTTTGTAATGATTATAATGATATTTTTACTGTAGGTCTTTTACAATAACCTGGCCCAGAATTTCGTTTTGTAGTTTTTTTTTTTTTTCACATAGCCCATTGACAGAAGACAATACAAGGCTCAACATTACTACCACAGCACTTCTTCATGACTAGTATCATACTCTACTAATCTAGTATTGCAACCTGGCACTGATGAAGGACAGATGACACTTTTACCCCATGCTTGAGTAGAAGCTGTATACCAGTGAGAGGCATATTAATATAAACTGCCGTCTATTTTGTGTTGTTAATATTTTAGGTATGTTTAATAACTAAGAATATGAACAACAATTTACTGTTAAGTTTACTGATTGTCGTAGCCAATGTGTTTATATTAGTGCCAAAGTGTTTCTAATAGAGCCAACGTGTTTATATTAGCGCCAATGTGTTTATATTGGCGCCAATGTGTTTATATTAGCGCCAATGTGTTCATGTTAGCGCCAATGTGTTTATATTAGCGCCAATGTGTTTATATTAGCGCCAATGTGTTTATATTAGCGTCAATGTGTTTATATTAGCGCCAATGTGTTTATGTTAGCGCCAATGTGTTTATATTAGCGCCAATGTGTTTATATTAGCGCCAATGTGTTTATATTAGCGCCAATGTGTTTATATTAGCGCCAATGTGTTTATATTAGCGCCAATGTGTTTATATTAGCGCCAATGTGTTTATATTAGCGCCAATGTGTTTATGTTAGCGCCAATGTGTTTATATTAGCGACAATGTGGTTATATTAGCGCCAATGTGTTTATATTAGCGCCAATGTGGTTATATTAGCGACAATGTGGTTATATTAGCGACAATGTGGTTATATTGGCGACAATGTGTTTATATTAGCGCCAATGTGTTTATATTAGCGCCAATGTGTTTATATTAGCGCCAATGTGTTTATATTAGTGCCAATGTGTTTATATTAGCGCCAATGTGGTTATATTAGCGCCAATGTGTTTATATTAGTGCCAATGTGTTTATATTAGCGCCAATGTGGTTATATTAGCGACAATGTGGTTATATTAGCGACAATGTATTTATATTAGCGCCAATGTGGTTATATTAGCGCCAATGTGTTTATATTAGCGACATTGTGGTTATATTAGCGCCAGTGTGGTTATATTAGCGCCAATGTGTTTATATTAGTGCCAATGTGTTTATATTAGCGACAATGTGTTTATATTAGCATGGAATATCAAATCTTGTAGGTCAGAACAAAACACATTCCGCTGCTCACATTTTGTCTGAGCTGCGGACGAAAAGTAAATATAAAAAGCTTCGGCGGGACCCATGGAGAGTGTGTATCAGGGCCGCAGGTTGCCTATGTGTGATGTACACTATAAACACACACACACACACACACACACACACACACACAATTCCGGGTAAACTCAATATAAATCAAAGGAAACAACAGCCCGATAATTAAACAACAAACTGATGGACACGTACAATATTGGGAGAATGTTATTTAAAAGGAGTTAGGGAAAAAAGCTGTGTGTGTGTGTGTGTGTGTGTGTGTGTGTGTGTGTGTGTGTGTGTGTGTGTGTGTGTGTGTGTGTGCGCGCGTGTGTGTGCGCGCGTGTGTGTGCGCGCGTGTGTGTGTGCGCGCCTGTGTGTGTGCGCGCGCGCGTGTGTGTGTGTGTGTGTGTGTGTGTGTGTGTGTGTGTGTGTGTGTGTGTGTGTGCGTGCGTGCGTGCGTGTGTGTGTGTGTGTGTGTGTGTGTGTGTGTGTGTGTGTGTGTGTGTGTGTGTGTGTGTGTGTGTGTGCGTGCGTGCGTGCGTGCGTGCGTGCGTGCGTGCGTGTGTGTGTGTGTGTGTGTGTGTGTGTGTGTGTGTGTGTGTGTGTGTGTGTGTGTGTGTGTGTGTTCATTCTTCCTCTATCATATTTTCACTTCATTTCTTTCTTTGTTTCATCAGGACATATAATCCTGGCTGGCAATGTATTTAACATTTTCCTTACTGAAATACCTGTTTACTTATAAACCAACCAACCTACCTACCTATCTACGCACGTCCCTACCTTCCTACCTACCTACCAAACACACTGCATGCCTTACAAAACATCTAAATATTTTGTTGACTCCTACCTATTTCCCTTCTTCAACTGCTTCTCTCAGTCCTCACCACCCTGCCCACCTACATATATTGCTGCTTTCTTACCTACTTTTTTATTTACCTTACCTACCTATCTATTTATTTCAGGTATCATACTGCCTTCATATTTACACATCAACCAAAGCACCCATTTACCCCTTCCTACCTACCTACCCACCAATCTACCTACCTACCTACCCATATACACGTCTGACTACCTGCAAACTGTGTACATAGCTCCCTGCCCAATACATATCTACCTACTCCCTCCTTCATCTACCTGTCTATATGCCAACCTTGCTACCTACCTAACCTCTTACCTACGTACATACCTACCTACCTATTAACACTTTCCTTACCTACCACACTCCTTATTTTGTGTACGAATACCTAATACCCTCCAACCTACCCATCCACACACACACACACACACACACACACACACACACACACACCTACCTTCCTGCTATTTACCAGTTTCCTTACTTACCTACCTACCAACCTACCTACCAAACTACATACCTACCAAACTACCAACCTCCCTACCTTCTTACCCACCTACCTACCTATGAGTGAGAACAGCAACTGGGATAAGGATAAAGATATGACTGACATGACAGGAATCGAACCAAATGGAATGTATAACTTAAAATTATTTCTGTTCTCTCTCTCTCTCTCTCTCTCTCTCTCTCTCTCTCTCTCTCTCTCATATCCTGCTTCCATCTCTTCCCGACACTTTTCTCCCTTTAAGTTATTCTCTCTCTCCATCACCTGCTTTCATACCTCTCTCTCTCTCTCTTTCATACGAAGCGAAGCGAAAATAGGATTTACGGGAGAACGTCAAAGGAATATGAGAGAGAGAGAGAGAGAGAGAGAGTTTACATTTTCACTAGTTATCACAGTTTTTCAGATATTTTTACCCCACTCTCTACTCTTGTCTTCTCTCCTCTTTTCCTGTTCTCTTTTCTCCATTATCCTCTCCTTCCCTCTTATTTCTTTCTTTCCTTCCCACCTCTCCTTTCCTCTCATTTTCCTCTCCATCTTTTCACATTAAAGCTTTCATCTCTCTCTCTCTTTCTCTCGTCTCCTCCCTCCCCTCCACATTTAGTCTTTTTTCTCCTTCCTTCCCTCCTCTCCTCTCTTCTCCTCCCCTTTTCATCTTCTTCATTGCTTCCCATACGAACTCAATTCATCCATTCCCACAAAATTTCCCTGACTTCTCGCTTTTAGATGGAAGGATCGGTGGGTGAAGAGTCTTTTCTCTCTCTCTCTCTCTCTCTCTCTCTCTCACAATTTATTCTCTTCTCCCCCCTTCCCCTATCCTCATTTTTTTTTCCTGTTTCCTCTTCTTTCCTCTCTTTCCCTCCCTCTCTCTCCACCTTAATTGATTCTCCCCTCCTCTATCCCCTCCCCTCCTCTTCTTTCCTGTTTCCTCTTCTACCTCTTCTTCCTTTCCCTCCCATTTCCTATCCTTCCCATCCTCTTCGTTTAGTTCCTCTCTCATTCCTTCGCCTCCCTTCTCCCAACTTTCCTTCTCTCTCCCCCTACTTCCAAACTCTCATTTTTCATTTACCTTCCCTAGCTCTCCCCTTTTCTCTTCTCCCATCTATTCTCTTCTTTATCCCTTCTCTCCTCTTGCTCTCAAATCGTCTCTTCTCCCATCTCATCTCTCCCCTTTCCTCTCTCCCCTCCCCGTTCTCTCCCGTTTCCTTCCTCCCCCTAACATATATCTCGATAAAACTTGGTCT
>NC_137021.1:43045587-43055587 GCF_032717465.1 Coenobita brevimanus
TGGGGATTAGAAACTAGATACCTACCCAAGCGACTCTTAAATGTTTATTACTGTCTACGACATTCCCAGACTATTTACCCCACAAGTTACACCTCGATAAAAAAAAATGAATGCTTCGCTTCATTTGACTGGAACGTCTGTTAATTTCACAGCCAGTTCCCCTACTGTAAGTTGACAGATCTATCATTAAAGTACTAGTCAACTGCCCTATTATCACCTAAGAGAAAAACTATATGTACTTGGATCAGATTCCCCCACAGCCTGTGTTCTGACAAATTACGCAGCATTAGTTATAATCATTTCCCATATGGCTTGCTCCTCAGTCAGGGTATAATTTTTGTCACCATTCATTGCTCTCTCTCTCTCAATGTAATTTTTTAAGTGCGGTGACCAATACTGGACACAGCACTCCAGGTGAGGGGACACAAATGAATAATACGAAGTGAGGCACCTATTCGCTTATTTAAATTAGTTTGACCAATTTGTTTACTTACTGCCTCTTTGCACTTTCAATATGACTTTAAAGTATTCGATACAGTTATTTCTAAATATTTATCGTCATTTACATTCTCGAGTTGAGTATTATTCGCAGTGTGGCTAACTTTCCAATTTAACTTCCATTATTTAAGCCATTACATTTTTTCAGTATTTAAACCTTTTGCCACATGTAAGTATAGCTGAATAGTTTATGGATCTCTCTCAAACATTAGTATTGGGTTTGGTGTATCTGCTCTATTACCAATTTTTGTATCATCAACAAAATTGGATACCTGACAACACAACTCTTCGTCAGTGTCAATGATGTAACTTGACAGCAGAATGAGACCCCAAGCTGAACATTATGGCACCCTGTTTTTAATATTTATCCCGTCTGATTCTTTCCCAGGAATTACGACTCAGTTGCCATTCGGTTTGCCGGTTTGTTTTTTAATCCACTTTAGAACACTGCCACAGACATCACAGATCCAGATTTCTCAATAAGCTGTGTATGGGGCACTTCATCATTGTTTGATCTCTTTTTATCCAATATATCAGTTATATAATTGAACAAAGTTAAGTAGACTGATAAGACAAGAATGACTGCACTAGAATCCATGCTGTGAATTTTCGATGAGTCTATTTTGTACTACATGTTTATTTAGTCTATTTCCAATTAACGTTTCCAGAGATATGCATACTACAGGTGTTAAGCTGACTGGACGGTAATTTCCAGGTTAAGATTGATAATGTTTGAGTACTGGAGTCATATTTGTTACAGTGCAGTTATCTGGTACAGAGTCAACCCTGGATGATATGGTGAAAATTTGAGTTAGAGGTTTGAATTCTTTTTGTTTTACCTCCTTTACAACTCTTGGGATATCCAGTTACACCCACATGTTTTGTTGACCTTCAGTTTAATGATCGGAAGCAATGACATCTCTCTTATTTACTATAATGTTGTTGATTTTACTACTTTCATCTATATCTATGAGGGATGACAAAGAAATCTAGCCTGAATTTTCAAAGGTAAATATTTGTACAAACAAAACACAACAATTTCAGCCATTTCGGCTTCATTGTTGGTCTGCTTTCCATTTGCTAACTCTCGTGGTCCACTTGTTGGTGTTAATACATTCCTGCTTTTGATGTAATTAAAAATGTCTTTTGGGTCCGATTTACTAACACTTGCAATATGGGAGATGAGTATTTCCTTACTTTGTTTTATTACCTTTTAGCATTACGACTAAGGGATCACACTGTGCCTAAAAAATGGTCGTAGTGAAGGTAAACCACTGGCCAAAGTTTCGTGAAATAACTCCCTTTGGGGAGTGCCTCACGGCTAGGGTGGGGGCGGGGGAGACTCAATCATCATAAAACCTGCTCCTAGTGTTGGTTTAAAGCATGGAAATTTTTAACTTTTCACTGTAATGAATTGACCGTGCATCCTGACGTAGCCCGGAACCTCAAGGGGCCACCCCCCTCTTCCCCGTGGGGCGGCCTTTGCAGATTCCACCCTGCTCTAAACTGTTCCTTGTGGAGGTCTAACACAAATCACAATTTTGTTACATTAGGCACTCCCAGACACCGATGAATGCCAGAGAATGCCTTTAATTAGAACCACTTCCTCTTCAGCTTTCATCCGTCTTAAGAAATACTGTAGACTGGCAAATCAATGGAATGGGCGAAGAGAGAGTAAGAGAAGGACGAGCTGAAAGGAGAAAGGAAAGAGGAAAATGGGATATGGAAAAAAAAAAAAAAGGAGGGGGGGACCTAAATAAGGGCAATGGAAGAGAGAGGTGTAGAAATTGATGAAGAGAAAAAGAATAACGTGGATGATGGAAAATTTGAAAAAAAAAAAAAAAAAAGAGGGAAGAAGCAAGAAGACACAGGAGGAGGAGGAAAGGAGAGTTGGAGAGGAGTGAAGGAGACAATGAAAAGAGGACGGATATGCGAGCAGAGAGGCAGAAGGAATGTAGCCAAGGAAGAGATGAGAGAGAGAGAGAGAGAGAGAGAGTTTAGTCAAGTTTTGGTGAAGGATGAGTAATGTAGCCGAATTCATACATGAAAGCACATTTTCTTTACTAAAGGATGAGACGTAGGGGAAGCTTGTGTAAACTGAGAGAGAGAGAGAGAGAGAGAGAGAGAGATGCATAATCTCTGTTTCCATCCTCTTTATTCTTTCTTTTTCTACCTCCCATCCCTTCTTCCTCCTCCTCCTCCTCCTTATTGTTTGGCTATTCATTCTAAAAGGATACCACTTAAAAAGTTCCCCCAACTCTCTCTCTCTCTCCCTCTCTCTCTCTCTCTCTCTCTCTCTCTCTCTCAGGGTGAGTATCCACCTGCTTACCTATTTATCTATCGATTAGTCTATCTGTCAGTCTTGCTGTCTATGTACTGTCACACCAAAAAGTATCGGTGCACAATTGCAGCGAAGCAATTTGACACACCGGACGATGACTACTGGAAACTGAACGACGATTTTTTTTCTTTTTTTCCCATGTTGATACTTGCTTTTTAAAGGATACAATATATGGCCTGTATGTGACTTTTTTTTGGTTCGTATTGTTATTATATAAATGTTTATACGTAAATCTTATTAAGAATTCATAAGCTACATTGATCATTTAGGATACCATCGAACCCTACCTGCGCAATAATTTTGAAGTGACTACCTCCCTCTCTCTCTCTCTCTCTCTCTCTCTCTCTCTCTCTCTCCTCTATAATCATCTCATCTATTTCCCCGCAGCATCTCACTTCCCTCCCATTCCACATACCCTCCTCGTCCCTGTCCACACTACCCCTCCTCCTCATTCCTTCTGCTCTCCATTCTATACAGCCATCTTCTCCTTTCCTCTCTTCTTTTTCTTCCTCACACCACATCATTGTCTTTTCAGTTCCTCCTTCCTGTTCTTCCCCATCCTCCACACTTTGTCGACTTCCTCTTTCCATTCTTCTGCCCCTCCTTCCCTTTAATTCTTTCCATCTTTCCCCCATTTCGTCCCTTCCTGTCCCTTCCTTCTCTTCCGTTCCTCCTATTTTCCCCTCCTCCTTCCTTCTCTTTCTCCCAGACCTTTCGACGTTCCCTTCCTCCTTTCTTTCTCCCCATCCCCTCGCCCCTTCACCTTTCCTCCCTTCCCTTCATCCTCCCACCCCTCTTCCTTCCTTCTGTCCTCCAACCGAGTATTCTCGTCTTACCTCCCTTCCCCTCTCCCTTTATTCCTCCATTGCCTCTATTCTCCTTCTCTTATTTCCTATCCCCCTCCCCCTCCACTTCCTTCCTCCCCTCCCTCTTCCCCTCACCCTATCCCCTCTAAATCCTACATCAACCTGTCTCTTGCCCCCTCCCTCTTCCTCCTTCAGTTTCTTCCCTCAGTCTCTTTCCTTCTCTATTCTCCCCTCCTCTCGCTCCCTCCCCTCCCGTCCCCTCTCCTTTCCTCCCTGCATTTTCCCTCCCCTCCCCTGCCTTACTCATGGCAGCTGTCTTTGCCATTAGCATATACATAACAGGTGGGGGAGGGGGAGGGGATTATTGAAAACTGTGTGTGTGTGTGTGTGTGTGTGTGACGGAGAGAAAGAGAGAGAGAGAGAGAGAATCAAACAAAAAACGAAGTAGAGCTCAATAAAATATTAAGCAAATTAGCGGGAACTTCAGAGCGAGTACTTCCTCTTTCTACCTGTCTGGCTCACCTGGCCCCTCTTAATTAAGGGCAGGTGTGGACTTAGCACCTGAGAGAGAGAGAGAGTTAATTAGAGAAGACGTGAGAGAGGGGTTAGGTAAGGATGTCGGTGGCTGTTGTGGCAGTGGTGTTAATTGTGGTAGTCGTGGTGATAGTGGTTGTGCTAGGTACTGGTGGTAGTAATAGTGGTGCTTGTGGTAGTGGTAGTGGTGCTTGTGGTAGTAGTAGTGGTGCTGGTGGTAGTAGTTGTGGTGCTGGTGGTAGTTATGGTGGCACTGGTAATTGTATTTGTGATGGTAGTCGTGGTGCTTGTGGGGGTAGGGGTTGTTTATGTAAATATGTAAGAGATGTGTATGTCTACGCAAATACGCCACATACACAATACATTTAATACACATGCTTGTGAATGTAATTGATACAAACACTGTACAGTAAATTTTGTTCAAGAATCTGTACACAGTTTTAAGTACAGACAGACACACAATGACCTTCCCAAAGTGTGACCAATACATAGCGGATAAATGGAACCATCTGAAACACGCACTATCTTCAATGTGTTTCACCTGTTATACATTTTCTTCAGACGAAACGGAAAACAGTTATGTACAGTGCCTCAAGAAAGTATCCGTACTTAGGGGCAGATAGTTTTGAAATCATACGTTCACCTCAGGTGTGTTTTCGGATCACATCGTTGGTTTTTCAGTTTGTTTACCACATAGTTGTTCTGATACTTTTTTGAGGTACTGTACAAGTGTGTGACGATGCTCTACATACAAATGTGTGCGTCAATAGAATCATTCTACTATCCCAATGGACGCAGGTTCGAATCCCGGCTGGCATGGGAACTAGTTTAACGGATATGAATTTCGTTAAGGAAGACTCTACTGATCTGCCAAAGCCCCACCGACATGTAAAAACACCTCCGCTAATACCAGTACACCTGTCCTATATGAGACAGCCCTAGCATGTACTCAGTATGGACGGTGGGTGTTAGCTCCGAAGTGGTGACATGTGGAGGTGTATGATACGCAGAAGGACTGCTGGGCCTCAGGGAACGGGTTCTGAAGCCTATGCCCAGAGTCAGACACAGAAACATAAAATCTCAACCACACAAATAATTCCAGTAAAAGGATTGATATTTAAATATCGTATGCAAATCAGGTGGCGCAATTCACCGCTCTGTTGTTGTGGAAATTAACATTTGCCGCAATTGCTATTTTTATCATTTTTTTATATTTGCAGTGGTTGGCATATATTATTCTAGAGGCCACAACAATATTGTCATGTAATCTTATTTTGGAAGTGGTTGCTGTTGATATAGTTATTAGGTACAGTATTAACATATAGCAATATCGCAACTATTGTTATCGTCGTCATTACCACGTTGATATTAATCTCAGCCTATTATTATTATTATTATTATTATTATTATGTGTTATTATTATTATTATTATTATTATTATTATTATTATTACTGAAACGTGTTACGTTTGTGGACTGTTTTAAGATTGTATGGACTTGATGGTAGGTTACTAAAAGGGGTGAAAAGTTTTTATGTAAATAGTAAAGCGTGTGTAAGAGTGGGAAATCCTGTTAGTGATTGGTTTCCCGTGAGAGTGGGGCTGCGACAGGGATGTGTGATGTCGCCTTGGTTGTTTAATATTTACATGGATGGTGTTGTAAGGGAGGTGAATGCAAGAGTTTTAGGTGGAGGTCTGAGTCTGGTGAATGTTGATGGTGGAGAGTGGAATCTGAGGCAGCTGCTGTTTGCAGATGATACTGCACTGGTGACTGATTCAGAGGAGAGACTGAGACAGTTGGTAGAGGAGTTTGGAAGGGTGTGTGAAAGGAGGAAATTGAAAGTAAATGAGAATAAGAGTAAAGTGATGAAGTGTACGAGGTTGATAGATGGTAGGAGGATGAATATAGTTTTGAATGGCGAGTTGCTTGAGGAGGTAGAGTGTTTTAAATATCTAGGGTCACATGTTGCTGTGGATGGAAGAATAGATGCAGAAGTTTAGAATAAATGAAGTTGGAAAGGTGCTGGGAGGAATGAAAAAAGTGTTTAGATGTCATTCGCTTAGAATGGATGTAAAGAGAAGGCTGTATGAGGGTGTTGTGGTACCGACTGCGTTATATGGGGCTGAAACATGGAATATGGGTGTAGCAGAGAGGAAAAGTTTGAATGTAATGGAGATGAGGTGTCTGAGGAATATGTGTGGAGTGACGCGTATGGATCGAGTGCGAAATGATGAAGTGCGAAGGAGAACTGGAGTTGTTCAGGAGATGGCTGGTAGAGTTGAGCAGAGGGTGTTGCGATGGTTTGGGCATATGGAGAGAATGGATAATGAGCGATTGGTGAAAAAGATAACTGGATCTGATGTGAGAGGTGTAAGGCTGAAAGGAAGACCACGAATAGGATGGATGGACAGTGTGAAGAGAGCGCTGGATGCAAGAGGGATGTCTGTTGAGCAAGGAAGAGTGGCTGTGCGTGAGAGAAATAAATGAGAGAAATTGTGAATGAATAAGTGATGACGCAGCCCTGAGGGGATATTCTCCCGCATTTGGTCTGATCAGCTAGTCAGGTCAGGTGCGGGTAAGGGGATGGGTCTGTTATGATGTGGCAGGGATAAACCAGTTCTGCTGTCGGGCCCTGCTGCGGATGTCACTGATTGCATTGCACAGTTGACCCTTGTGTGGTGTGGTGCAGTGAGGATCTGTCCGTTCTCCCCTTTGGGGCTAAGATGCGAATGTATGTGTTTGAATGAATGAGTAAATGGGGAGTGTGTCGTCCTGTCTCGGCTACCTCCCTTTCCTTGGGGGAAGCAGCCTAGGTATATACATAGATAGTGTCACGTCAACTATTATTAGGAAGGTTAAGCGTCCACCATCCACATGCTCGATGTAGTCCTACCTTAAGCTAACGAGCCACAGTAACTCAGGAAAACATTTACTACGCTGGGTGGTAACCATATCGTCACATGACACCCGGTGATTTAGTGGGTTAAGGCGCTCCAATCAAATAAAGCTTGAGAGTTTAAATGAGAGAGAAGTTGGAGTGTGTATCTCACTTTTTGCCACTCAGGAACGAGAGAGGATGGTCACCCTAACCCAGACTCCTGATGAGAGAGAGAGAGAGAGAGAGAGAGAGAGAGAGAGAGAGAGGTAGGATCCCAAATGTTCCTGAACCATATAAAACTGCTTAGTACACGTTGCTGCTTTAACACAGATAAAAGTGAAGGCTCTCCCCACCCACCTCTCCCACACACAGAAAGGGCATGGACAAGGAAAAGCACCTAACCTGGAGGAAACAGGCCGAGCTGGGAAATTTTACAGGAAAGACTGATTCAAGCCACCACTAAATTCGGCCTGACAAAACTTTATCTCAGCTACTTTTGACCTGGTGTGTGGAGGAAATGTCAACTACCTCTGCTGGTTACTATTAGATCTTGTACCTGAAGATATTACCTAATGCATTATGGCGCCAGCGCTTCAGGTTAAGTTCCAGCCGTGATTCATCGTCGAGTTGGTGCTTAAACCAAATACATCAACGTATTGGTAGCCCAGGTTTTCCAGTCCATGCAGGACTTTGAAATCTTGTGTGAGTTGTCCGCACAAATGCCTAGTGCCAAACCAAAGCAGGCCCAGTGTGTGCAGCGTTCTGTGGTATCCCATGTGCCTGATGGATGGCATTAGTTTATTAACCCCTGCCTGGACTCTCTCAAGCCTGGCAATATCCATCTTCACAATCGGCCACCACAACTGTACAGCATAATCCCCCTAATGCGGCCCATCTCTCTAAGAGGGTACACCTCTCGGGGGTGTAGCTGGAGACGGGCTTATTGTCCTCTGTCTGTCTGTGTAAGGAAACAAGGCTTTCCCATACCAAGAGGCACAGTAATTTTCAGTCCTCATCTTTGCTGCCAAACATAATGTACCAAACCTGAGGTTGTAATTTTCCCAAGAGGCTGCCTCTCCATGACAGGGAGATCCAGGGGTAGTTTAGACCCCGATCTGTGATCAGTATCCCCGACTGGGAGTGGGTAGTGTAGCCAGAGACGGGCTTTTGTTGCTGGTAGTTTCAGAACAGTGTTTGGTACCTAAGGACACAGGCAACATCCCCAACCAAAGTCTGGACATTCCAGACGGCAGTCTTATTATCGATTACTTACCCTACACAAGTACCCATGATCATCATCACGATGATCATCATCATAGTAAAAATAATAATAATAATAATAATAATAATAATAATAATAATAATAATAACAGCAGTACAAAACCAGCTGATAAAAACAATAGCAACCCTGCCCAAAACCCACCACACACAGGCAAGGGTCAGCCTCCTACCTGAGGGAAGAAACAGCAAGGTTACATACACAGCCAAATATTCACATCACCAGTAGTTTTACTGTTTACATTTCTTATTCATCAGTCCACTCCCTGAGGCCCAGCAGTCCTCCCCACCACATGCATTACCCCTTAAAGACTGAGATTAGGACCCGTACTCTCGACGCGTAAGGAAGCGCCCTAGCACCTTCTCCTGAGAGATTTATTTTGCTTATTACACATTACTGCCCTCTTGTGTAATAAATAAATCCTTTTTATCGCCATATTCGGCATATATAAAGCATAAAATATTTTAACCACTCAAATCCAAAAATAAATCGCTTAGGAAGAGGTGCTAGGGAGCCTCCTTACCTGGCGGGAATACCTGCCTAGGTTTATGATGGCCTTACAATCGAGTCTAGGGTCCGTATTCTCGTCGGGTAAGGAAGCTCCCTAACACCTCTTCTTTAGAGATTTATTTTAAGATATGGCTGGTTAATATCCTTTAGTGCGTTCTTTATGCCGAGTATGGTGATATTAGACAACCTTATACAACACACAATAGGACAGTAAGGTGTAATAAAACAAATCACCTAGGGAAAGGTGTTAGGGAGCCTCCTCAACCCTCCAGAAGGCAATCCTGGGTGGCATTGTGAAACCCTGGCTGTGTTTGTAGCAGCGTGTCATGGCTGCTGTGTGTTGCTGTGTGTAGTTGTGTTGCTGTGTGCCGTGGCAGTTTACCTACGGATATCTACCCACTGTAAAACCTTGGCTGTGTTTGTAGCAGTGTGTCATGGCTGCTGTGTGTTGCTGTGTGCCGTGGCAGTTTACCTACGGATATCTACCCACTGTGAAACCTTGGCTGTGTTTGTAGCAGTGTGTCATGGCTGCTGTGTGTTGGTGTGTGTTGTTGTGTGCCGTGGCAGTTTACATGCAGACATCAACCCCCTGTAAAACCTTGGTTGTGTTTGTAGCAGTGTGTCATGGCTGCAGTGTGTTGCTGTGTGTTGCAGTATGTTGTGTGTTGCTGTGTGCTGCTGTGTGTTGTGTTGCTGTGTGTTGTAGTGTGTTGCTGTGTGTTGCAGTGTGTTGCTGTGTGCCGTGGCAGCCTACCTACACATATCTAGCCACTCATTCTATGCAGCACTCACTACACCTTCACTGCTGCCCCATCATGTGCCATGCAGTACTATGTTGCAAGCATGTGCCACCAGCCGTATTGCAACTGTCATCGAGAGAGAGAGAGAGAGAGAGAGAGAGAGAGATTAATCTATAACGTCTGTGATGAATTTAGAATGATGGGGCAGAGGAGACGAAAGGCAGGGGAGAGGAAGGGAGAGTAGAATGGCAGGAAGGATGAAGAGAGTGAGAAATGAAAGAGGGAGAGAATTAATATATATTGGTGCGTGGTGAGTTTTGGACGTAGTGGCTGATCTGTCTATCTGTATATCTACCTACATATCTATCTACTCATCTATCTATCTATCTATCTATTTATCGCTCCAGTTATACAA
>NC_137021.1:43068087-43098087 GCF_032717465.1 Coenobita brevimanus
GGATTTTGGACCTCTGTTCTGGGACGACTTATTGGTAAGTCATTGTTGATTATTATTATTTTTTTTATGATATTAGTAATTTAAGAGGCCGGAAGTGAGTTTAAACCAAAACTGCTAACAGTGTCAAGCAGTATCCTCTAAGGCCGATTAATTCTCCACTTACTTCTTTGTGTCTGGACTAACGTTTGTTGGACATCTGTCTGTCTATCTATATCTAATTTAAATCTGTTTATAGTATGTGTGCATGTGCGTGATCGTGCGTATGTGTTGTCGAATGCATGTGTGCGTACACGCACCGTAACTCCTCCGTGGCTATTTGATGAATGTGAATGAAACTTCCCAGATGTGTTCGTCAGATTACCGGGAAGGTCAACCATCACATACTACTTTCCAACCATGGTTTTTACGGGGCCAACCGTCCCCCACCCCCACCAAAATTAAAACTCAAAAATAGTGAAAAGCAAGGCAAATATTGACTTGATATCTTAGTACGTGTTGTACAATGGGCATCCATAATGCGATACCTTAGAAGCGAGATTCCCCCCCCCCCTAGTGATTCTTGAAGGGTCAAGCCCCCTCCCAAAAATAAAATCGATCAGAAATAGGGGAAAGTGAGCATATGGATTTCAGAGAAATCAGCATACATATCGCCAGACTGGGTATGCATTTTACATGCTTTCTTCGAATGCACAGGAAGAAACTGTACAGCTACATCATCATCATTATTATTATTATTATTATGATTATTACTACTACTACTACTACTATTATTATTATTATCATCATCATAATCATCATCATCATTTGGTGGTAGTAGTAGTAGTAGTAGTGTTCATTATGACAATTACACATGTGCTTGCGAAGCAAGTAGAGGCATTGTTTTACTAAGTGTGTGTGTGTGTGTGTGTGTGTGTGTGTGTGTGTGTGTGTGTGTGTGTGTGTGTGTGTGTGTGTGTGTGTGTGTGTGTGTGTGTGTGTGTGTGTGTGTGTGTGTGTGTGTGTGGTGTGCACCTATGTGTGGAAAAAAAAAACTTAAACAGTTGTAATCCGACTGTAACCAAACTTGGTTGAAGGGTTGAGGCCTGGCGAATGGGATGACATATTATTTTCGAGAATAACAGGTCAAAGGTTAAGGCCATATACCAAGGTGATATTAAACAATTTCTTTGCGTGTTAGTGCAATCTTTAGTAAAGATTTAGCTATGGCAAGGATGAAAGAATTCAATTTTGAGAATACTGTCAAACGACAAGGTCAAAGGTCAAGGTAATATGGCAAGGTAAACATAAATAGCTTTCATCTAATTTAGACCAAAGTTGGTGGAAAGATGAAAGGTAAGGCAAGGACGAAGGGAATCGATTTTAAGAACATTCAGTCAGCGATCAAAGTCATAGGGCAATGTCAAAGATCAAGGACACATGGCAAAGTCAGTATAAACAATTTTGAACCAATTTAGACCAAACTTTTTTTTTTAATGCAAGGAAGAAAGAAGCAAAGGCCAGAGGCCTGCAAATTGCTCCAAGGAAAAAAAAAAAAAAAGAAAAGAAAACAAGAGCGCCACATTCAAGATCATTGGTGGAAGCCTTAAGGATAAGGAATGAATGAAGAGAATTGATTTTCAGAACACTCAGACAATGGTCAAGCACAGGACAAGGTGAAAGAACTCTTGATACATGGCAGGGTCACCTTGAGTTTTGATCCGATTTTGACCAAACTTGGTGGAAGGGTTGAGGAAAAGACAAGGAAAATGGAATTTGCTTTTGAGAACTGTAGGCCAAAGTCACGGCCTCAGGGCACGTTCAAATATTCGGTCTTTAAACCATTTGTACCATGCGGCTTTTGCACTCGAGTTATTAATAGTACAGTACTCGCTAAAAGGCTGCCTTTGGCGACCTCCACTCGATATCAATATCCAGAAATGAGTCATAATTCGGGAACCGGTGGCCCGATTGACCTGATAATTGTTCTGGTCTGTAAGTTAGAGCATTTTAACATACCTTGCTCTAACAAAAATTGCGCTACGTTGTGCCATTTTTTCTGTGTTACGGTAACAAACAAACCAACAAAAATACAGAAGTTGCATCATTATAATATAGATTATCATTATAACTCACCACACCAGTGGTGAGTTTTATTGTTCTTGTAAATATTATTATTATTATTATTAATTATTTCTTATGCAGAAGTAAATTGCTAATATTTGCTCAATTTTAAAGCTACAGCCAACACACACACACACACACAAAGAGAAAATTGAGCTACAATCACCAAACTTGATACATTTATAGAATTTGTTATACTGTGCATGGCGGCCAAGTATGAATGACCTTGTCCCAAAACTCAAGGTCACAACCAAGGTCAATGTTCAAAAATTGCTTTTTTCATGTACTGCACAAGACGGATGCCCTTGTCATGTGGTGAGTTACTGAATATGTTAACGTCAATTTTCGTTTTCTAGTTATTATTATTATTATTATTATGATTATTATTATCACTATTATCATTACTGTTGTTTTTGTATTAATGTTATTAGTATCATTATTTCTATAACTTCAAAATAAATAGAAAACACATACATACATACAAATATTAATCACATACAGACAGACAGGTCGTCAAGCAAAGTAACAAAGACACAGAGATAGGGGTACACACAGACAGAAATATAGACTGACCGAGAAAGACGGATACATGCGTATGTAAACTAGAAGTCTGACACTGCTGAAGCAATATTAAAAAAACTCGACATTCCAGATGAAAATACTTTTATCACTGTATGTGACTTTTGATATGCCTCAAAATTTTTTTACGGATTTTGACCTGAGACCTTGAGATCAAGGTCAAGGTCATTCATACTACGCAAATCGTGTTCAATCATGATTCTTTACATTTCCACTGAGTTTGGTCAAAGTCGGCTATATACTTTCCGATTTCGCACTTTAATCCGTGGATTTCGAGCCACAGCTCAGGCTGGGTAGCGTCCCGTTGTAAGCCACAGTTCAGGCTGTGCTGGCTATGCATCACCGCTAACTACTCCACCCCTACGCAAACTTACGTATTGCGCTACGCAGAGAGAGAGAGAGAGAGAGAGATTTTTTCACCAGATGATGCCCTGGATGTTTATCTTCAAGTTTATGATAAACAATAACTAAAAAAAAAAAAAAATCTTCATTTTTTGCGCACCACGGGGTGGGATAAAAAAAAAAAAAGTAATTGCGCAATGCACGGGTTAAGGCATGAGGCGGCCATTTTGATTTTCCTCAGCATCTCAGAAAGAAGTAATTTGTTCGATTTTAGTATCAATACCCAGGTGCACTATACCCTATTTGATTGACCTGTGCAGCTGAGATGTATGGGGCGAGTAGGGTGTGTTTGAATCGCGGCTGCTGATTGGCCGCCGATGATGTAAATCTACACCTCTTCATATTTTAACACATATTTATTTATATTTTTAAACTGCCTTCAGTACAAGCAGCCAGGATAAATATGGAATAATTTCCGACGCTGAAGAGGTCAAAATTAGCTTTAAAAATTTACTGTTATCAAAGAAAATTAAACCTGATTTTAAAGTTTTATATAACGATGAGTGACGTTTGTAACAAATTATCCACTCACAGTGTACACCTACGTCCGCATGTTGCACTATAATATCCACTCACGGTGTACACCCACGTCTACATGTTGCACTATAATATACACTCACGGTGTACACCTATGTCCGCATGTTGCACTACAATATCCACTCACGGTGTACACCCACGTCCGCATGTTGCACTGTAATATCCACTCACGGTGTACACCCACGTCCGCATGTTGCACTGTAATATCCACTCACGGTGTACACCCACGTCCGCATGTTGCACTATAATATACACTCACGGTGTACACCTACGTCCGCATGTTGCACTACAATATCCACTCGCGGTGTACAACTACGTCCGCATGTTGCACTACAATATCCACTCACGGTGTACACCCACGTCCGCATGTTGCACTACAATATCCACTCACGGTGTACACCCACGTCCACATGTTGCACTACAATATCCACTCACGGTGTACACCCACGTCCGCATGTTGCACTACAATATCCACTCACGGTGTACACCCACGTCCGCATGTTGCACTATAATATCCACTCACGGTGTACACCCACGTCCGCATGTTGCACTACAATATCCACTCACGGTGTACATCCACGTTCGCATGTTGCACTACAATATCCACTCACGGTGTACACCCACGTCCACATGTTGCACTATAATATCCACTCACGGTGTACACCTACGTCCGCATGTTGCACTACAATATCCACTCACGGTGTACACCCACGTCCGCATGTTGCACTATAATATCCACTCACGGTGTACACCTACGTCCGCATGTTGCATTATAATATCCACTCACGGTGTACACCCACGTCCGCATGTTGCACTATAATATCCACTCACGGTGTACACCCACGTCCGCATGTTGCACTATAATATCCACTCACGGTGTACACCCACGTCCGCATGTTGCACTACAGTACACGCCTGCATTTACTTCAGTGACATCATCGGCGGCCAATCAGCAGCTACGAAACAAACACACCCTACTTGCCCCATATATCTCAGCTGCACAGGTCAATCAAACTGATTATTGTGTATGTTGACGACTACATACTGCAACATTTGCAAAACAATCGATTCATTAGTTTTTGCTGCGCAGGAGAGCAAAAATGGAAAAAAATAACATAGGGTGTTAGTGCGGGGCTAGTGCTAGAAAAAAAAAATGCGCCAAAAGAAGCCTGCAACTAAGATATATCACTTCTGAAAATTTCAAGTCCCTCGAACGGTCTTGGAATGTCAGCTTTAAAGATCTTCGCCCCCTCCCCCTAAAATAATAATAATAATAATAATAATAATAATAATACTATTATTATTAATAATAATAATACTATTATTATTAATAATAATAATAATATGTACAATACCAAAAAGAACTACATATTCTGTGGAGTTCTTAGCTGTCTATACAAAGAGGGACAGATACTGAGAAAAGCACGTAGATATCGGTAAGGGTCCGTATTCTCGTCGGCTGAGGAAGCTCCCTAAAACCTTTTCCTAAGCGATTAATTTTGTTCATTACACCTAGCTATCCTCGTCAGTGTGGAATAAATCCTTCCAATATCGACGTACTCTGCATAAATAATGTACAAAAGAATATTAACCACCCATACCCAGAAATAAATCACAAAGGAAGAGGTGTTAGGGAGCTTCCTTCACTGACGAGAATTCGAGCCAAGGACACAGACATACAGATATACACTGGAGGACAGACAGAGGCACCAACACAGATTAGGATCCGTCTCTCCGCAAACCAATCCATTTCTGTCACCCACAATACCTCATTCCCACACCGTCACTCTGTCTCTGTCTGTCTGTCTGTCTCCCTCCTTCCATCCTTCCTTCCGCTTCCAGTCCTTTCTCTTCCCTTTCCCCTCCCCTAATCTTCTCAGCTTCATTTCCTAGTTCCCTCTTTCCCCTTCTCTCCGTCTTCTTCTTTCATCCTCTCTCCCTCCCCTCCACTTACTCACCCACACCTTTTCCTCTTCCCCTCCTTCCACCCTTTACATTCTCCCCTCACAATCCTACCCCTCCTTTCTCTTCCCCCCCCTTTCCCTTCTCCTCCGTCCCTTCAGCTACACTCCCCCTTCCTCTTCCTCTCCTTCCTCTCCCATCTCTTCTCTTTCCTTGCCTTCTCTATCTCTCTCTCTCCGTTTACCTCATCTCCCATTCTTTCCTCTTTTTTCTCTCTCTCCTGTTCCTTCATATTTAGTGACAGACACTTCATCAGTTATCAGTAGCAATATCAGAGAGAGAGAGAGAGAGAGAGAGAGAGAGAGAGAGAGAGAGAGAGAGACTTTTCTGCTGCAAAAGGCAGGAATTAATTAACCTGGCAATGAGTCTGTTTTCGTCTCTCTCCTGTGCTGTCTTTCATTGTCCTTCTCATTCCTTTAATTTCAAGCCATCTGGGGAGGGAGGGAATTTTTCTCCCAACGTAATTATCTTCCGTATTTTTCACCGCTGATATAGTTCACTTTTTTGCTTTTTGATGATGATGATGACGATCGTTAATAGTAGTAGCAGTAGTAGTAGTAGTGGTAGCAGTAACCCACTAACCCCCACCTTCCTCTCTCTCTCTCTCTCTCTCTCTCTCTCTCCAGGCACAGTCAATGGGAGAGACGTTTACAAAGGACTAGTGGCAGAAAAAGAAGTTATGTGTCTCAAAGTTGGTGAGAGTGGAAGAGAGGGAGGGAGAGGAGGAAACAGAGAAAGATATACAACTGAAAGTATCCGCGAGGGAAAGGGAGGAGGGAAAATTAGACAGAGACAATAGGGGAGCGAAAAAGAGGAAGGCAAGAGAAGGAACATAGTTTCAGCAATGTTATTCAGTGTGGGAGGAAAGAATGTCGACAAGACAGGATAGAGAGGGAGAGAGAGAGAGAGAGAGAGAGAGAGAGAGAGAGAGAGAGAGAGAGAGAGAGAGAGAGAGAGAGAGAGAGAGAGAGAGAGAGGAAAACTGGGGAAGGGACGATAGAAGCTGAAGGGAGGGAGAAAGAAACCAGGAGAAACTTATTTAATGGGAGAGACTGGAGGGAAACGGAGGAAGAGGAGAGGTAAAGAATGGTGGAATGTAATAAAGGAGAGACTGATGGAAGGGAGCGACGGAGGGAAGTGGGGGAGGGAAGGGAGAAGCAGAGGGACCTTGAGACAAAACTGAAGGAAGGAAAAAAAATCGATGCAAAAATAAAGGGAGAGAACGGAGCAGACAAGCAGGAGAAGGAAGAGAGAGGAATAGAGAAGGAAGAGAGAGAGGAATAGAGAAGGAAGGGAGAGGAATGGAGAAGGAAGGGAGAGGAATGGAGAAGGAAGAGAGAGGAATGGAGAAGGAAGATGGGGAGGGGACGTAGGTGAGAAGAAAAGCGGAAAGGAAGGGAGATAGGGAATGGATGACAGGGAAAGAGGTGAAGAGAGGGAAGGGTAAGGAATGGGGAGGGTAGGATTGTGAGGGGAGGGGAAGAGAGATGGGGAAGGAGAGGAGATGGTCTATCTACCTATCTATCTATTGCCAGATAGATGGTAAGGAATGTAAATGGGAGGGTTTGTGAGGGGAGGGAGAGGAGAACAGGAAAAAAAACAACTATTAACAACTTCCCCCCAGTCAATTTCTCAGTAAGCTAGCTAAAATAATCTGACGTCAGCCACAATATATCCAATGTAAGTCCTCGTGCTGAAGGGGATTAAGGGAGATAAAAGGTTCAAGGGATTTACTTTTCAACCTAACATAACTTTGCCCAACGCAGGACATCCTAATTCAGCGCAACCCAACACAGCCCGGCCCAGCTTATCTTAACAAAGTGCAGCCCAACCTAACCTAACCCAACCAAAACCAAACAAATCTAACCTTACCTACACAAACAGATCTAACCTAACCCTAACTAACTGAATCCACCTTAAATTCAGCCAAATTTAATTTAAAATAAAATAACACAAATAACATATTTCAACACAAACTGCCCTGCTTGATCCGACTTAACCTAAAACCTAACCCAACCAAACCTAACCCTACCTAACCCAACCTAAGTCCCCGACCTCACCTAACCCAACCAAAACCATCTCATCCCCAAGGAACTAAGGTTAACCAAAGCCGTCCTAAGTCAACCCAATCCAACTACACCTAACCAAAGCCAGCCCAACCACGCTACGGTCATCTAATTGCCCTTTAATCAACTTTTTCCCAAAATCCTCAACGTCATTATAAACTTGATGACTTGTAAAATATTAATGACCTAATTAACTTGCCTTGTATATGACCTAATGACAGTATACCTCATTATTACTACAGCCGCAGGTTAAAAGGCTGGTGTGTGTGTGTGTGTGTGTGTGTGTGTGTGTGTGTGTGTGTGTGTGTGAGAGAGAGAGAGAGAGAGAGAGAGAGAGAGAGAGAGAGAGAGAGAGAGAGTACAAATAACCAAAACAGTTATAATCTGCTCTGGGTCACACCTGGTGAAAGGGTTGAAGGTCAGCAACTGGGCATGAACTACAGTAGGCCCGTATTCTTGTCGAGTAAGCAGGCTCCCAACTATGTCTTTTTATGCGATTTATTTCTGGATACAAGTGGTTGATATCTTTTTGTTCGTTAGTTATGCAGAGTAGAGTGATACTGGAATGATTTATATAACAAAAAATAGGACCGTAGTGTGAAATGAGCAAAACAAGTCGCTTAGGAAAAGGTGTTAGGTAGCTTCCTTGATCGACATGAATAGGGGCCCTACTATTTTTTAGAACAATAGGTCAAAGGTCAAGGTCAACCGACAAGGTAGATTTGAGCATTCTTTATCCGATTTAGACCAAAAACTGGCAGAAGGAGTCAGGGTAAAACATGGATGAAGGGATTCGATTTTGAGAACGATGTGTCAAAGGTCAAGGTAACAGGACAAGGTCAAATGTACGACCCTATAACCCACACAGTTTTGAATTCCTGAGGACCAAACTTGGAGGAGGGAAGGAGGTTCTGACAAGGATAATGAGATTTGATTCGAGAAAGTAAGTCAAAAGTCAAGATCACAAGGCAAGGTCAACTCAAGTTTTTATCTGATTTTGACCAAACTTAGTGGATTGGTTGAGGGTCAGCCAAGTATGGTTATTATGTCTTGCTAACAGTCGATGCAAAGGTGAAGGTCACAAGACAGTCAAATATTGGGCCATTTGACCATTTACAGGGCGAGGGTGTTGTGCTCTCTGAGTGCTCCTTGTGTTATCTTTTTTACTGATTTACAGATTTCTGAATGGCTAACCCCTAACCCCTTCAGCCTAAGGACGTTAGTCAGGTGCCAGATTGACAAACACACCAACCAGCGATTGCCTGTACTGACTGTGATTTATGTGTGTGTGTGTGTGTGTGTGTGTGTGTGTGTGTGTGTGTGTGTGTGTGTGAGAGAGAGAGAGAGAGAGAGAGAGAGAGAGAGAGAGAGAGAGAGAATGTATTTTCTCTCTGGTCACGTCATCACGCCAACACCTCCCAAGGAACCCGACCGATATGGATAAACAGAGGCACAGATAGATAAACAGTTGGCAAGGTGGAGTAGATAGATGAATGGATGGGAGGACAGAAAAATAAACCTGGATTGACAGATATTTACACAGACGGATAAATGCAAATAGCCAAGTATAAAAACAGAATACAAATAATTTAACTGATAGATAGTTAGCTATTGACTGATAGATATAGAATGATAGATATAAACAGACAGACTGAGACAGCAAGATAGATAGATATAAACAGATAGACAGATGGACAGATAAATGGTTAAATGGATGGATGGACATAAATATATATAACAGACAAATGCAAATACCCAAAGACAAAAACTATAGACAGGTAGATAGAATGAGTGACAGATTGACAGACAGATAGAATTATAGATGGATGGATGCATGGATAGATTTAGAGAGACTGACAGACATCTAGACACAGAGACAGATAGATATAGCTAGGTAGGCAGACAGACAAAGCCAGAAGGCTGGACAGAGGGCCAGCCAGACTGGTATACAGGTAATTTTAGTGCCATAAACCCCAGCGTGCCTGGGGCTATAAGGTGAGGTAGGCTATTGGCGACCCAGCGTCGCTCAGAGCACAATGGCAGATCCGACTCACTCACCCTACATATCAGGCTGGCATTACCAAAGGTATTTACCATGGCTGCCCTGGCCTACCTCACAGCACTTATTGCAGCACCATCAACCACACTGCAGTCTTTCCCTGGCTTGCGTTCTCTCCTCAAAAACAATGCCTGGTTACGAGAGGACAACTGTCAGTAATGTTGTCTGTTTTGGATGCAAGGACTGAGAAGGACAAGAACAGAAACTTGCAATGTCTCCAGATGGTCCTGCAAAAACAAATCATACTGACGACAGGGATTCGATCGTATTTATGTTGGAGCAGCCCACCCCTGGGCTCTAACTCTGATCCAATGCTTCTTACAGATGCCTGGATGGATGTGCAGTGAGTTGACTACAATGCCAACGAATGACTTTCCTTATACAGTTCTTCGATCAGTCAATGTTTTTCAGCTTCGGTAGACTAGATGGGTAGTTGGATATAACTGAGGAGAAAAAGTTCTACCATTACTAGATTTTACTAAGATATGACCATGTTATTCGGCACAGGTACGGTAACATAGATGGTAAGATTGATATGCTACGGTCTGTTCCTTTGGGACCTAGAACCTCTTTCCTTATAATTAATTTTACTAATATCAGGGCAAGTTACTGATCCTGGGGAGGCTCTCTAGAAGGGAAGGGATCATGGAAAGCTGCAGGTAAAGTATCTGGTTAGAGATGTAGCCTATATCCGAAGCGGGGCAATACTGTTATACTTCTTTCATGTTACCTTGGCCCAGAGTAGTTGTTCCCTAGGCAGTCTGGCCGAACAGCCCCGCCTTGGCCCAGAGTTTTGTTCTTCGGTTGCTTATGTCACGCAGTTCAATGGCAGAAAAAACAACAATACGGCTCTACTTTCTTAACTATACAGCACTTCTTCGTGATCAGCATCATTTTTCTAGTGTTAATATACTGCTACAACTCAGCATTCAAGGTAGACAAATTACATAAGATGTCCTCAGGCTTGTTGATTTGATGCCCCACGCTCATCTGAATGTGACCCAGATGGACTGCAGTCTCATGTTACGATTCTCTTGCAGTCCACCATTCTCCTTTCGGGGGATAGGAAGGGAGCTGAGTCACGCCTGTATTACCTAATGTACTGATGCCACAGCGTGAAGGCGTCCATCTCAAGGCACATTATCAGGTTAACACGGTAAACGGAGGGGCCCTGAGTTGACAAAATGGTTAGAGTGTCAGCCTTATCCCTACGTGACCTGACCTGACCTGACCTCGCCCCACTCACTCGCCTAAGGAGCAAAACTAACCTAACCTAATCTAACCCAGCCTAACTTAACCTAACTTAATCCATGACCTGAGCTGACTTGAGCTGACATAATCTTGCCACCAAGATCTCCTACTGATGTAAAATGACCTAACCCTACTTAATCTTAGCCAATCTATGTGACCTGACCTGATCTACCCCTGCTCCACTAACCTGCTTAATGACCTCGCCTCAATGCACATCACTGCCACAGGTGACAGGGATCAAAGGATAGCTGTGTGTGTGTGTGTGTGTGTGTGTGTGTGTGTGTGTGTGTGTGTGTCCACCATCCTCTCAATGTCCACTAGTGTTGTCTTCAGGTTACTATATATCATGGTTAGTCAGTCACCAACTCGCTAGTAACAAATTATAAAGTAACAATGATTCGGAAGTACAACGTGTGTTAAGACTACAATACGTTAGAACAAATAATATAGACGGGAGGGACACGTAGATCGCAAGCCCAACACGCTACCACCAGACCACCGTGGCTCTACTACCTACCTATATAGCAACAAAATCCCCATATTGCCTTGTAACTCCATCCTTCACTTACCGACTTACCTTTTTACCTACCTATCTCTTTACGAAATCGATATAACACTTTCTAATTCCCTTTCGTTTATCTACTTACATATCTACCTACAAAATCCTCATAGAGCCTTGTAATTTCTTCCTTCAGTTACCTATTTACCTATCTACCTACCTTGCTCGAACATTCTCATTTCCTTTTTACCTTCGTATATCTAACTGCCTACTGTTTTCTCCACTCACCTAGCTAACAACCAAGAAATTATCACGCGTAATTCTTCTACTTATCTAATACTTAAACTTCTTAACTTTCCAAACGTCAGCTTAACTTCCCCGAGAAGAACGTCCAAAATCTCATAAAATCTCTTCTTTACTAACCTCCATAACTCCCTATCTACCGACAAGATGATACGGGTAACATAATGTAATTCATCCTTTACTAACCTTATACAACACTCCTTCGTCACCTTGGTCCCTTCGTTGTTACCCTCACGCCCACTCCAAGCCACACAGCTCTTGATTCCACTCCTAATATTCCCATTCTTATCTTCACACGCACAAAAACACAGAAAAAACACGGCCACCCACGGCCACCACACTGAATGAGAAGAGTCTGTCACTATCCGGGAAACAGAAGCTGAGAGCCGTCACGCGTACCCTGATGAGTTTGCCATTAATATTTCTAACTGATTAAACAAACACCAAGAAACAAGAGTACCGCCGCTTTTCCTGTCTCTCTATCACATTTTTTCATTCTCTTTATATTCTACCTCAATGTTATCTTGGGAAACTAAAGATTTGTTGGTAAAAAAATGTGTATGATATTTACTGACAGTAACTGAGTACACATTTCACGGCTTCTCACCACCACCACCTCGTACAACTCATTGCCAGATATTTCAATTAACCCTAAGGTAATTACAGCCCACAAATAAAACCACCATTCATTCCGAGGCAATATTACGAGAGATAACAGAACTGGCAGTGCAGCTGTCAGAGATATTTAACAAGACCATTTTCACCTACGGGCATCCAGATTTCACGCATCTCCCCCACCCCCAAACCAGCCCCACCACACCACCCACACACCCCCTTCCACCCGCCCCTCCCCACATCCCTCCTTCCCCTCCTCCCTCCAGCCATTGCTCTCAACAACTCTTCTTATGGACCTGGGAATTTGGTTGCTCGGTGTGTTTACCTGCATCACAGTTTATAATGATTTAAGAGTCAACTAAGGAAATTGTGAAGTGACTGAATGTGTTTGTTGTGTATCATTAGAGAAAGATAAGTTTTTGTCTCTATTTTATCTTTGCTGTCCCGCCCTACCTTCCACCTTACACCTCCCTCTTCTCTTCACTTCCTCTCTTCTCCAACACAGCTCCATCTCCACCCTCCACCCGTCCTCTCTCCCATCTCCTTCATCTTCCACCCTCCTCTCCAACTTAAGCGTGAAGAACAAAATTCTCTCTCTCTCTCTCTCTCTCTCTTTCTCAGCCTGGCCTTAATTAGCCGCAACACCTACCCCCACCTTCCCATCCCTACTCTTTAGCAGCCTCCAGGAAATGTGTGTTTAGCTGGAGGAGGGGATGGGAGAGGGAGGGGAAGAGAGGTGGAGAGTGGGAGGGAATAATGAGGGGAGGAGGGAAAGGGAAAGGAGGGGAGGGGAGGAGAGGGAAGAGGCAGGAAGAAAGGAAGTGTGCAGCGTGTTCGCTGGAGTGGAGAGGAGGGGAGGGGGAAGGGGGAAGATAGAAGCTTGAAAGGGAAGGGAGGAGGTAGAAAGGAAATAATAACGGAAGGATGAGAGAAGAGGAAAGTGGAGGAAAGAAAGAGTTAGTAACAGAAGGAAGTGTGGACAAAGATGGAAGGGAAGGGAAGGGTAGGAAAGGAAAGATAAATGAAGGCGGAGAGCGAAGAGATGGAAATGAATAGAAAGGGAAGGAAAAGGAAAGGACACTTGGGGAATTAATGGGAGAAATGGGAGGAGAAATGGGAGGGAGAGGGAGGAGAATGAGAGGAGGGAAAAGAAGGAGGGAGAAAAGAAGGAAAGAGGAAGGAAAGTGGCAGAACAGAGAATTGAAAAGGAGAGGAAGAGTGGAAAGAATGAGGAAGGGAGAGGATAGAAACGAATGGGAAACACGGGAGAGAAATATATGGAGGGAAAAAGGTAGAGAGGAAGGGAAGGAACGAGAGGGAAGGGAAATAAAGAGGAGAAGAAGAGAGGGGAAGGGAAGGACGGTAGGGGAGGGAATAGCAAGGGAAATAGTTTTCTCTCAATTTCTGTCGCTTTTAAAGGCAACGCAATATTTTAAAGAATGGTCTCTCTCTCTCTCTCTCTCTCTCTCTCTCTCTCTCTCTCTCTCTCTCTCACACACACACACACATACCATTAATCTTTTTTCTTCGGGGCTACTTCAGTGAATAGGTGTTAGCAGTGTAGGGTGGACAATGGGTAGGCAGATAAGTAGGTAGGTAGGTATGCAGGTAGGTATGTAGGAAGGTAGGTAGGTACGTACGTACGTAGGTATGTGCAATGGAATGTAAGCAGGTAGGTAGGTGCGTTGGTAAGTACGAAGGTAGGTAGGTACGTAGGTGGGCAGGAAGGTAGACAGCTTTGTGGATGTGTAAGTACGTAGGCAGATAGGTGAGCAGGTAAGTAAGTAGATATATGGACGGATAATTCGATGAGAAGGTAGGGAGGTGGGTAGATAGGCAGGAAAGTAAGTAAGTTAGATACTGTAGGTAAAAAGGTAGGGAGGGAGGGAAGAAGAGTTGACAAATGATGTTAAGGAAGCAAGTATATTTAATGCGGGTGGGGGAGTATAGGAGAGGAAGGGTGGAGAGAGGGAGGAAGAAGGAAAGAGGGGGCGAAGAAGGGAAAACGGTGTAGGGGAAGAGATGGAAGGCAGACGAAGTGAAGAAGGAAGAGAATGGGGAGTGAGAGAGGGAAGGAGGGGAAGGATGGAAGGAAAATATGAGAGAGAGAGAGAGAGAGAGAGAGAGAGAGAGAGAGAGAGAGAGAGAGAGAGAGAGAGAGAAACTCCTAAAGACCCTTCAACCCACTTCATTCAAGCCGAAATGTGTGTGTGTGAGGGGCAGGGGGGAGGGGCGGTAGAGGGGGAAGGGAAGGAGGGAATGGAATGGAGAGACGAGGTATAAATCGAGTGAAAATTGAGGAAATGTGGAGGGAGAGGGAAAGAGAGAGGAGGAAAGGAAGGAATAGAGAGAGAGACATGAGGGAAATGTGAAAGTTGGAAGAGGGGAAATCAGGGAGAGGAGGGGAAGGGGAGGAGGGGTGATGGAAGAGGGAGGGGAAGAGGAAGGAAATGAGGGAAAGGAGGGAAGGGAGAGAGAGAGAGAGAGAGAGAGAGAGAGATGGGTGAAGAATCCTAATGGCAAAGAGAGAAAAAAAAATCTAATGTTGAGAAGTGGAGATGTTGATGGAGAATGAAGAAGAGCTGGAAGAGGTGCAGAAGCTGGAGAAAGAAAAAGGGGAGGAGGAGGAGGAAGAGGAGGAGGAGGAGGAGGAGGAAGCAGAAAAAAACAGGAGGGAAAATATGATGAAAATTATCAAGGAAATGAACCTGTAGAGAGAGAGAGAGAGTATTCACAGGGAACTTCAGGTACTCTCAGTAATAAAGCAATATTTCTGGACATAAGTCTTGGGATGCATCTCGCTTCGTACCTGCATCACTAATTTGTTTTAATAACAGACGAATATAATGTTAAAGACCATGATCAGTAGAGAAGTGTGTGTGTGTGTGTGTGTGTGTGTGTGTGTGTGTGTGTGTGTGTGAACGATGAAAATATTCGAGCGCATTCAATAATCTCTGAGTAAAGTTAATCCTTACTTTTTGCTTGATAATATGAATTTATCAGAGTATCGACTCGCTGTCTAATTCCCTCGCCGTGTGTCTGTCTCCTAACTATCTATCTATTAGTCAATCAATCTATCTGTTTAGCTATGTTTCTCCCTATTTTTGTCTTTGTCTATCTTCTTTTCCGTACCTATCTCTTTGCCCGCCTATCTGCTTATGTATCTGTCTGTCTATCTGTCTATTTATGCTTATGTCTCTCTGTCTATCGATCCGTCTATCTATCTATCGATATATCTATAACTATATCTATCAATCTTTCTATCTATCTTTTTATAAATATCGTATATATATAAGTGTTCTTACCTTCTTGTCTTAAAATTCTAATTTCACGGCATCACACACACTCTCACTCACACAAGTACCATCACACTCTTTTTCCCACTCTTTTTCTCACTCAACCCTCCACCCTCGTTCCTCCCTCTCTCCCTGTCTCTAACTTTCATCAACTCTTTCCCTCCCTCACGGGCACGAGCTCACTTTCACGCTAAGCTTGCTTTACCACGTTCCTGTCTCTCTCTCTCTCTCTCTCTCTCTCTCTCTCTCTCTCTCTCTCTCTCTCCAACACGTCACAGGTGCACAAGTTGGGTAAATGAGAGAGCCAACTTGCCAGCCTTCCCGCCCCAGAGTTGACTGACACGATTTTATAAACCCCGCAACACCTGATAACAAAACACACTTAATTATGCCATGGACAGACACACAACACACAGCCAAGTTGGTAGTGGCAGCAATTATACCGCTACCAAGAATACACTGCCAGCTGTGTGTGTAAATAATTAGGCCATGGACAGACACACAACACACAGCCAAGTTGGTAGTGGCAGCAATTATACCGCTACCAAGAATACACTGCCAGCTGTGTGTGTAAATAATTAGGCCATGGACAGACACACAACACACAGCCAAGTTGGTAGTGGCAGCAATTATACCGCTACCAAGAATACACTACCAGCTGTGTGTGTGTGTGTGTAAATAATTAGGCCATGGACAGACACACAACACACAGCCAAGTTGGTAGTGGCAGCAATTATACCGCTACCAAGAATACACTGCCAGCTGTGTGTGTAAATAATTAGGCCATGGACAGACACACAACACACAGCCAAGTTGGTAGTGGCAGCAATTATACCGCTACCAAGAATACACTGCCAGCTGTGTGTGTAAATCAGAATGTAACCATTGGCTTTGGGAACTTGTCAACGAAAAAAAATATCAGAATTAATTATGCCATGGGGAGAAATACGGAACATACAACAAAGTTCGGAGTAGCAGAAATTATAACAATGATATGTGTTTATTTGGAGGTTTAATAGTAAACCGGAAATATGAGTTTAGTGGGTTTGAGAATATGCGCTTAAACAATTCCACACGTTTTCAAAGAGTCAAGGTAATTCATAGCCTTTTCATGGCACTGTTAGGAATTTGGTGTTATATTATGATTAATGAAGGACGATTTTATGTGCCGAAAATATCCTCATTCCAAGCATAGGCTTTTGATGAGGCAAGGGAGGAGGGATGGGGGAAGGTTGAGTAAGTGAAGTCTGGCATATGGGGAACGTAGAATTTCTCATCTTTATTACGTCGTGACTGCAGGAAGATGACTTCAGTACGTTATTACACAAGCGCTCGCAATAATGAAGTGGATTTCTGTGTGTGTGTGTGTGTGTGTGTGTGTGTGTGTGTGTGCGTGTGTGTGTGTGCGCGCGCGCGCGCGCGCGAACATAATACTTGAATACCTGTAGCAGGTCTTATCCTTGCTAAAAAAAAATAATCCATAGGCTGCAGGTCATAATACAAAATCAATTAAATCAGTTTTTGTTCCATTTAGACTAACCTTAGTGGAAGGGTTAAGGATAGAAAGGATGATGGGAGTGATTTTAAGAACAACAATCATTTAAAGATCAAGGTGACAAGTCAAGATGAAGGTCGCAGGTGAAGGTCACATAGCAAGGTCAACTTAAACAGTTTTGATGACAGGCCACACTTGGTGTAGGGGTTGACAGTAGGGCAAGAACGTGGGGAATTTTAAGGACTATCAGTGAAGGTCAAAAGACACATTTTCAATAATATTAATGTTATTCATGCGATATCATTGACTTTAAGAAGACGGTGCAGTAGTGAAGTGTGTGTTACAACTACTGCTCCTAAACACACTTTAGGAAGGCGGTGCAGTAGTGAAGTGTGTGTTACAACTACTGCTCCTAAACACACTTTAGGAAGGAGGTGCAGTAGTGAAGAGTGTGTTACAACTACTGCTCCTAAACACACTTTAGGAAGGCGGTGCAGTAGTGAAGTGTGTGTTACAACTACTGCTCCTAAACACACTTTAGGAAGGCGGTGCAGTAGTGAAGTGTGTGTTACAACTACTGCTGATAAACACACTAAGTGTTGGGCTATTTAAGTGTTGGCACAGCCAGGCGATTCTACTCAGCAAGGAAGAGAGGTGTGGTAGTGACGGAGGTACCAATAACAACTGCACAAGCACTAACAATTTACCACATTCTCCTCCCTGGCTAAACTTACAATTACTTTACTGGAGCTTGAGTGAAAACAAACAATCAGTGAGCGAAATGTTATGGTACAGTACCTTGTTGGGTGTGGCATTGTGTGGCCTGTGTGTTGACTCCTACGCCTTGTTCATTCTTTGTATTGGTCAATTGATTTTCGGTTTGCTTCCTCTGTTTGCTTCTGTGCTCACTTAGTTGACACTCTTATCCTCACTGGCTGTCTTCCTAGTTTCTTCTTTTCCTTCTTATTTTTCCTCTTTTCTTCTTTTTGTCCTTCCCTTTCTTCTTCACATTTTCTTTGTCAACCACTCTTTCCAATTTTTCTTCCTCATTTCCTTTCCCCTTTCTCCTTTTTCCTTTCTTGTTTCCTCTTCTCCCATGTTGCCTTCCTCCTCATCTTCTTTTCCCCCTTCATTTCATCATCGCCTTCTCTCTTTCACCCTTCTTCTTTCCTCCTTGTCTTCCTTATATTCACTTACCTCCTTCCTTCCTTCCTTCCTTCCTTCCCTGCTTCCTTGTTTCTTCCTCATCTACCTTCACATCTCCTTACATCCTCCTGTTCGATATTCGTTAGTGCTTTAATCTCATTATTATTCTCTCTCTCTCTCTCTCTCTCGCTCCCTCCTACTTCCACTCCCCTTTTCTCCTCTTTACCATTCTTGTTTTCTCGTTCAGCCATTGCACTTCTCTCTATATATCCCTGTTGTTTTAATGTTATTACTATCTTATATACTGGTAGGAGGGTTCGGTCACCATCCACTCACTCGATGTAGAGCTACTTTTGGGTTTTATTTGAAGTGAATAACAATTCAACTGGTTTCCTATTACCCAAGAAATTATTTACGTTGGGTGGTAGTCATAGCTAAATTATGGGTACCTCGGTCTAGTTGGTTAAGGAGCTTCAGCCGAATGTCAACAAATCAGAATTTGATTCCAAGGGTCGGTTGATGATTATAATTCCACTCAGAGAAGAAGCACTGGTCATTCTTGCCCTTATGTCTTAACTGAGGAGCATAGTTCAGGTCCATACGCTACTAATGAGAACGTAAACATGGATTTTCGTGTAACCCTCTCTCTCTCTCTATGTCTATGAGGACGTAAACATGTATTTTCGTGTAACTCTCTCTCTCTATGTCTATGAGGACGTAAACATGTATTTTCGTTTAACTCTCTCTCTCTATGTCTATGAGGACGTAAACATGTATTTTCGTTTAACACTCTCTCTCTATGTCTATGAGGACGTAAACATGTATTTTCGTTTAACACTCTCTCTCTATGTCTATGAGGACGTAAACATGTATTTTCGTTTAACACTCTCTCTCTATGTCTATGAGGACGTAAACATGTATTTTCGTTTAACACTCTCTCTCTATGTCTATGAGGACGTAAACATGGATTTTCGTTTAACACTCTCTCTCTCTATGTCTATGAGGACGTAAACATGGATTTTCGTGTAACTCTCTCTCTCTCTCTCTCTGAGGACGTAAACATGGATTTTCGTGTAACTCTCTCTCTCTCTCTCTCTCTCTCTGAGGACGTAAACATGGATTTTCGTGTAACTCTCTCTCTCTCTCTCTCTCTCTCTCTCTCTCTCTCTCTATGTCTATGAGGACGTAAACATGGATTTTCGTGTAACTCTCTCTCTCTCTTTCTCTCTCTCTCTCTCTCTTAATGAGGACATAAACATGGATTTTCGTGTAACTCTCTCTCTCTCTCCCTCTCTCTGAGGACGTAAACATGGAATTTCGTCTAACGCTCTCTCTCTCTCTCTCTCTCTCTCTCTCTCTGAGGACGTAAACATGGATTTTCGTCTAACGCTCTCTCTCTCTCTCTCTCTCTCTCTCTCTCTCTCTCTCTCTCTCTCTCTCTCTCAAATATTTTTCCAGCGCACTACGTGACCTGGGAAAATGGGGAAAACTGAAAGGACAGGAAAATGAGAGAGAGAGAGAGAGAGAGAGAGAGAGAGAGAGAGAGAGAGAGAGAGAGAGAGAGAGAGAGAGAGAGAGAGAAGGTCTGCATGAATAACGAAAGACTAGGGAAATTGAATGCAAGGACATGAGAAAAGAGTGGGAGAGAAGGAAGGAAAGAGAGAGAGAGGAGAGGAGAGGAGAGGAGAAAGAAAAGGATAGAAAGAGAGGAGAGGAAAGAAAGGATAGAGATGGGAGAAAGGAGAGGAGAGAGAAAGGGACGATAAAGGAGAGGACAGAGTGAGAAGAGAAGGGAAGGAAAGGAGAGAAGGGAAGAGAAGGGAAGGAAAGGAGAGAAGGGAAAAGAAGAGTAAAGAGAGGAGGGAAGAGAAAAAAGAAGAGAAAAGAACAGCAGCGTGAGGAAAGGAAAGAAAGAGACAATAATACGACAGGAGGAGAGTGGAAGAATGGAGAAAAGACAGAGGATGAGTGAGGAAGGAAGAAAAGAGGGAGAGGAGAGAAGAAGAATGAAGAAGGAGAGAAGACTAAGGCGGAAAGTTTGAAGGAGAGAGAGGGGAAGGTGTGTGAGAGAATGTGAAACAGGGGAGTTACGCGCAACAAGTTTGTGTTACATAATATCCTCTCTCTAATCCAGAGACAGAGAGAGAGGGGGGGGGGGAGGGAAGGTAGACAGATACATATAGACAGACTGATAGGTAAACAGACAGCCAGAAAGACACACAGAATATGTAACATAGAATTCTGTTTGAGAAAAAAATATATTAAATGCTTTAATTGCGTAAATAAATAAATACATAAATAGGTATAAATGAGCATACAATTCAACCAATAAAGAACTAAGTGACTGGTGATGGGTGTCGACGCCTTCAGGTGTTGGCATCAATATAACCGAGCGGCTCCTCTGCTTGGTTATGCAAACATCTGTCAACTCCCTCCCTGTCCCCAAAAGGACGATGGTGCATTGCTGAACAAGGACACATTCAGCCTGCAGTCTACTGGGTTCGTGTTTCACACCAACCTGAGGCCATAATCACTATGTATATCAGGCTATGAATCAATTTGTATATCTGTGTGTGTGTGTGTGTGTGTGTGTGTGTGTGTGTGTGTGTGTGTGTGTGTGTGTGTGTGTGTGTGTGTGTGTGTGTGTGTGTGTGTGTGTTAAAGAATATGGAGAAAAATGAGAAGGAAAATAGAAAAAAGGAATGAGAACACAAGAGGCCAAGAAAGAAGGCCTGATAAAAGCAGTAAGTGAAAAGGGAAGTAGGAAACAACACATAAATAGTGGGAAGGGAAAATGGAAGAAGTGAAGGACCTTGGGGAAAAAAGAAATACTACACAGTGAGTAAAGAAAACCCATGAGAGAGAGAGAGAGAGAGAGAGAGAGAGAGAGAGAGAGAGAGAGAGAAATTAGGTAAAGCCCACATAGAGACAATAGGAAACAATGATTATGAGGGAGTGAAAATGATACTAGTAATCAAAAAAGATACGATAAAAGAAAGATAAGAGCTGGTTTTAATGATAAAGGAGGTTATATTTTCTCTTTTCTTTCTCACATTATCTCTCTCTCTCTCTCTCTCTCTCTGCTTATTCTTCATCGCCTTTGTGTCGTCTCTGTCGCCCTCCTCCTTCAGAATTATCCTTTTGAGCCTGAATGTATCTGACACATCAAACACTCATTCCTTAGTTTGTATAGGTAGAAAGATAGACACTTAGATCTACATACATATAATATACATACATACAAACATACAAAAATATGTACATACATACATGCATACATAAATACAAACATACATACATAAATATAAACATACATACATAAATAAATACATACATACATAAATATATGCGTATATAAGTACATTCATACATACATACATTTGTGGACAGAAATACACGCGTGTGTGTGTGTGTGTGTGTGTGTGTGTGTGTGTGTGTGTGTGTGTGTGTGTGTGTGTGTGTGTGAATGAGTAAGTCTGGGTTGATGTCAATGGGTTTTAACAAATGGCAGGATGAAATCTGGTTCGCATACATTATTATATTCCAATAAACGAAGTCAGGCGTTTTGGGCAGCTGACTTTGAAAACAATATTCTCTTTCTGTCTGTTCCTTGTTTATTACCTTTTACAATTTATTTATTTATCTGAGCTGTGCAGGCGGCATTTATGAACCGATTTTTGTAATTAAGGTGTCAAATGAATCCTGTCCAGCCGTCGGTGTGTCCTGGTTGTAATGGTGGACATGCTCAGGTCAGCGACAATAAATAAATAAATAAATAAATAAAATGTGTAGGTCAATCGGGTGGTAATGTCCTTTAGATGTCATAAATACTTCATAGCCAGCCATCCAGCCAGCACCCTCACCCCCCCACCCTCCTCCTAACTCACCCACCCTCCGCCCACCCATATAGTTGATTTATTTTACAGAGAGAGAGAGGGGGGGGGGGATCGTATATGGTTTACGTGCTAATGGACTGACGTTCCCCTTTATACCTCTGAGTGAAAGAATCAAACTGCCTAAAATCATGATTACAAAACCCAATACCATCGCCTAACTAACGATCCGCTGTACACGGCAAGGATCACACAAGTCTTCAGTTTCGGGACCCTAGTGTGACGATGAGCAGCTTGTTTAATTATCGTCCGTCTTTAGCAAGGCGGAACGATAATGCTTTTGCCTTCGTCTGTGTGTGTGTGTGTGTGTGTGTGTGTGTGTGTGTGTGTGTGTGTGTGTTACCATTGTCTCTGTATCTGTTTCCATTATATCTCATGAACGGCTTCAGGTATCAACATGAAACCTTCAGGATATCAAGACATGGCCACTTGGACGAGTTTTAAAAAGGGCACTAGGGGTCAAGGTCAAGGTCACCAATATGGCTGCGAAAGATCAACTTTTTTTTTTTTTTAAATAAGGTTTGGCTTTTTAAGGAACGCTGTGACTGAACTCTGTAGAGTTTTGCGAATTTTCTTTACATTTGGTTTGTAAGTAGCTTGTTACTTGGCCAACAGCATATTCTGGCAGGCGATTAGCATTCAGCTCCCGAATGCCTTTCTTTCATTATAAACTGTTATGAGTGTGCATTGCTAAATATGAGTTAGTCCGAGTTAGTTAGGTTTGGGATGGGTAATTTTAAGTAACAACATGTGACTGTGGGTTGATTTGGGTAAGCGTCAGCGTGTTCAATTCTGTCAAAGCAATCCTTCATTGACAGATACATAACTAACATCAAAAATAGATACATAACTATCATTAACAACAGATATATGTATATTTAATAATAGATATATAATTACCATTAACAACAGATACATAACAACCAGTAATAACAGATACATACCTATCATCAGTAACATACATAACTATCATTAACAACAGATACAGGACTATTATTAATAACAGATGCATGACAATTAATAATATTATTTTGTTTGAATACCAGAAAATGTTGAGACAACTTAAGGCCGCTTCATTAGATATATGATCTAGATTTACATCCATTCATCCATCCATCATCTAATCCTACGTTGCCCCATGAAGAGCGTAGGAGCCCGGGGCTAGGTAGTTGGTCCTGACATTTAAGATGAGAGTGACCAGCCTCACTCATCTCTGAGTGGCATTACGTGAGCAATAAACCCCAACCACCCCTTGGATATAAACCTTCACCGGCTCAATCCGATTGGAGCACCATTATTACCCACTAAACCACCAGGCGCCAAAATTTGGTTATATGGTTACCACCCAGCGTAGTAAATGGTTTCCTGGTGTACAGGAAACCATTTGGATTGTCACTCAGTGTAGAGTCACCCAAAGGCAGAAGGAAGAGGAAAGAATGAAGGAAAGAAAGACACAAGAGGGAGTGCAGTCACCTGCAGGCAGAAAAAAGAGGAAAGAATGAAGGAAAGAAAGACAGAAGAAGATGGAAGGAAAGAAGGATGGAGGAGAGGAAACCACATAAAAAAAATGTGTACAGCGAGGGTCGGAGAAGTTTTTTAAGGTATTACCCAAAAATTTGAGTACAGTGAAATTACTTCCAGTCCCCTAAGTAAAGTACGTCTGTGTACACGTGTCAGTGGTACGGCGGCTAAGCAACAAATATCATGATGCATGATACAGGAATTATATCTTGTTCACCAAAACTTACATTTGTGTAAAAAATCAGTAATATACCGCACGCATTACCTCATACCGCACGCATTACCTCTCACATCTCACGCATTATCTCTCATACCGCACGCATTACCCACATAATGTTTAGATTGATCCCATTTGGGGTAATTTACTTGTGCTCCCCGACCCCCGGCGTAGACTCTTATTTGTGAGTAAATTTGGGTAATCGCCAGTGTGTTCCCTGCCACCAAAACAATCCCTTAAATCAGAACATTCCATCATTCGGTTCGGCGCTCCAGCCACGATCATAACACCACCATCCATTCCGGCAGAAAGATAAATATATATAATCACCCTAACAACAGCAATAACGCAAAACAACAGCAACAAGGATGGTAAATAAAAGAGAGAGAGAACCCAATGGAGTGGCAGGCCAGAGAGGAAACAGTAATAAATCAGATGAGCCGGGGTGTTTGTCAGGACCGAAGCTGTGAATATAAGTTATGGTATTACTACCTTGATAACTCACACACGTACACACTCAGATGTACAGTCGTGGCCATAAATAATCACCTATCATCCTGTACCTCGTGCCTCAGACTGGCTCCTTTATGCGTGGCAAGTCACACTGGAGTAAGAGGGGCTGAGAGGGAGAGGCCAGAGAGAGAAGGGAAGGTGGGTGGGGGGACGAGCGATGGTGCTCGGGTGGAGTGACGGAGGGGAGGGAGGGGAGGTAGGGAAGGGAGAATGAAATGCGAAGTTGTGGCCACATAATTTGTCTATTTTCTTTCATTCAGGGTATCATATAAAGGAGTTACTATTCCGTAGATAAAGCTGCGTTACACTTTGTATAGCGGCGTCAGACAACAAGCTTTATATAGGTTGTGATATCATTGAACTGGGTCGTGAGAGAAATATACTGACGTGACATCAAACATTTGTGGGGAGCCAGATATTTGTGTTTATCCGTGTATTTTGACTTCAGACGCAGAATGGAATCTGGATGGCTTTGACTTCCGTAATGTTTGTGTAAGGAACGTCCTCTACCCTAACATGTAATTAATTTTTGGAACTAAATATTATATGCAACGTTTTACATGGCTGTGTCCACAGTAAATATGATCACCCTCGGGGTATACACGCCCTCTGTACAGTCACCATCATGTAAATTCAGTTATTATTTAATGATATCTCTATATGAAAAGGCTATTTAAAATGAATGTGCATAAAAGGTAAATGAATTTAATGTCTGTGCTCATGGGTGGATATAGTAACAGTATCTCTCATTACCTGTTAGAGGGAAAATGAAACAAAATCCTACCCAAACTCCCAAAATATATATATGCCAATGTTTACCGACACTGGTCAAGCCAAAGCAACCAGGAAAGCCTTAGTAAGTAGTCCAGTGGCCTCATACCTTAAAACCTCATGCAGACACCGGGAAACAATATTGTTGATGGTTTGCTGGTTTTGTCTGAACGGCTCCCACTAGTCTTTGGTGTGCTGAAGAAGGCGGGCCCGTGTCCTCTCGTTCTTTGGCTTCCACGCGTAAGGTGACCAGATTTATTGGAGCTAAAAGTGGGACATTGTCACGTGTGTGCGTGTGGGGTGTGTGTGTGTATATATATATATATATATATATATATATATATATATATATATATATATATATATATATTATATATATACAGAGAGAGAGAGAGAGAGAGAGAGAGAGAGAGAGAGAGATACACTGACTTAAATGCGAGTGACAGCGACGGCTGCTACGCAACAATTCACCCTGAGGCTGCTAATTAAACACTAAATGTCTCATACGAAATCCAATGACAAATATACAGTACGGTATGGTGAATGGACTCACCATAGTTACCAGTTAGTATTACAGATTTTATATTAATAATTCGGTATTTCATTTGGTTTGGATTAGGCATAATTTTACTAATTCATCATAATTTCATAAAATGTCATGTTATATCTAATGTAACAGTAATTTTCTAAAAGCGGGATATTTAAAACAATTTGCACAAAAAGCAGGACATTTTATTCACAATTAAGAAAGAGTGACGGATGAAAAAAAAAAAAAAAAAAAAAAAAAAAAAGCGAGATGTCCCGCCTAAAGGCTGGACTCTTGTCTCCTTATCCATGTGTTGACAACCTGGGCCCAACTCAATCTCGATGGCTCTGCACTAATATTTGATCTGTCACGTCAGTATACTTCTCTCATGAGCCAGTCCTTGACATCACTACCTATCTAAAGCTTGTTTTCTGACGCCGCTATATATACAAGGTGTAATGCAGCTTTATCTACCGAATCGTAACTCCATTATATCTTGCCATGACTGAAGGAAAATCACTTTGCATTTCATTCTCCCTCCCCACATACCCTCCCTCAGCTTTATCTACCGTATAGTATCTCCTTTATATGATGCTCTGAATGAAAGAATATAGACAGATTATGTGGCCACAACTTCGCGTTTCATTCTCACTCCCCTACCTACCCTCCCTCACTCCACCCAAGCACCATCGCTCGTCCCCCCACCCACCTGTCCTTCTCTCTCTGGCCCCTCCCTCTCAGCCCCTCTTACCCCAGTGTGACTTGCCGCGCGTAAGGGAGCCAGCCTGAGGCACGGGGTACGGAAGTATAGGTGATTATTTATGGCCACGACTGTACGTGTTCAGGTGTACGCAGATCACGCACATACATGCATACATACGCAAACATATATGCATACACACCGATGCTCATCTACTAGTATATAATCAATACACACAATATACGGAAAACAAAACACACACACACACACACACTCTAATATGCAAATAAATCCACGCAGACAATTAATGTACATACACATGACAGAGAGAGAGAAAAAAAGAAAAGAAAATACCTACGCTCCCTTGACAAGCACACTGATATATGGATGCTTCTGAGGACTGACAGATTTAGGCAGATAGATGGATAGACAGACAAAATAAAGAGAATAAAAAAGACACATAATGAGGAAGAGAATGATAATAGATAAATACACAGAGGGAGAGAGAAAAATATAACTTAAGGTTAATTAGGGAGTGGATTTACACACGTACAGATTCACACATAAACGTACATTCTCTCTCTCTCTCTCTTTTCAAGTTTTACCCTATATTTCTCTTCGTTTCCAATCGTCTGAGTTTTTCCTTCTCTCCCATTCTTTTCTCCATGTTTGTTTAAAATCTCTCTCTCTCTCTCTCTCTCTCTCTCTCTCTCTCTCTCTCTCTCTCTCTCTCTCTCCATTCCAGTGCCTCTCGCTCCTAGTTTTACTCTATATTCTTCTCTTCGTTTCCAATCGTCTCAGTTTTTCCTCTTCTCCCCCATTCTTTCCTCCATGTTCGTTTCAACTTTCTCTCTCTCTCTCTCTCTCTCTCTCTCTCTCTCTCTCTCTCTCTCATGTAATATCACGCCTGGCCTCCCGCGTCCCACAATAAATTTAAAACAAAAGCACAAAAGCAAACCAATCACACCAGGACAACGTAAAGACAACACACGACTCCTAAAATAATAACAAATACATAATAAATACAACAAAGAAAAAAAATAAATGCAAAATAAATACAAATAAATGACTAAAGACAATAAAGACAACACAGGACTCCTGAAAAAAAACAATTAATTCAAAATAAACATAATAAAGAAAACAAGACAAAAACATGAATAACATGTCTATACCAATGAATACGAAACACGAAAAATGAAAACAAAAGAAAACTCGTCAATACTGAAATACATCAAAAGGAGACAAATTCCAACAAACATATAAACAAACAAACAAACAGATATTCCCGTCCCCCGAAAGTACGTAAAAATTACAAACAAATTCGATATTACGTAGAACAGTTACAAGAAAAACACCAGAAAATACGAACAATGTATAAAAACAAGGCATTGATTATGACCATCATTATTACCAAGACCATCATTATCATTAAGCCAACCTAACTCCTTACGTTCTCTCTCTCTCTCTCTCTCTCTCTCTCTCTCTCTCTCTCTCTCTCTCATACAATAAGAGCAAGAAGCACAGAAAACGTAAGACAAACACACTTCTCAAGAATCTCAGACAAAAGAATAACAATCTCACTCAATTTTTGTCTCACTTTTTCTCATTCTCTCTCTCTCTCTCTCTCTCTTTAACTGGAGTAACATTAACATAAGACAACACACACTCCTGCAATTTGAATTTCCTTCTTGTTCCCTCTCTTACCAGCACACATATCCTCTCTCTCTCTCTCTCTCTCTCTCCTGAGCACAAATATGAGAACCCTGCGGCAGCTCCAAACGTACAGTAGATACACCCTCCCACCGTCTATCTATTTAGGTAGGTACCAACCAGACTGTCTACTTACCTATCTACCTACTACCTACCTACCGATGGATAAGCCTAACAGTTCTACGATATGTTTCTCTCTGAATCTAGCATTCTATGTCTACCTTCAAACTAATTAACTAATTACCATTCCCGTTTACCTTGCTACCTAACTACCTATATACTTAACTACCTAACTACCTATCTACCTGTCTACTGAATTACCTAACTACCTATTCACCTGTCTATTTATCTAACTGTCTGCGAATATATCTATTTACCTACGCATCATCTATTCCAGTACCCCTCCTACCTGTCCTGCTGCCTGCCTACCAGCCTACTTTATTAGTCAATTACTCTACCTATCTACCTACCTACCTCCCTGTCTACCTATGTATCTATCTAGTCTAAACACTGGCTATCATATTGCAATCTGATCACTGTGCAATATATCCCAAATGACACTGATTTTTCAACATCTCCAAAATGACGGTGTGTGAATCAGACATATGTGTTTTCAAAAGGACTGATTTTGGCAACATATCTGAATTCCTAGCAATGAATATGCAAGCTATCTGAGTTGCATGCCCGTGACAAAGCTGTTCAATATGCAATGTGTGAAAGTCAAAGTGATGGACTGTAGACAATACTGAAATGCTCCCTGATATTATTTTCAGGTATTTGGATTGCAAACCTGATCATATGAAACGTATCCAAAATACAAACAGATAATTTTGCAACGTATACAACGTTTTTTCCTTTTTCGACTCTGGGCATAAGCTTTAACAGCCCGTTCCCTGAGGTCCAGCAGTCCTCCTACCTACCATACACCTCCACATGTCACCATTTCGGCGGTAACACCCACCGTCCATACTGAATACATGCTAGGGCTGTCTCATACAGGACTGGTGCCTGTTAGCGGGGGTGTTTTTACGTCATGTCGGCGGGTATTATGGTTGATCAGTAAAGCTTGCTTAACGAAATTCAAAGTCTTAAGTTGTTCCTTTCCCCAGCCGGGATTAAAACCCGCGTCCACTGGAGCAGCAGACAATTCCTCTACCGCCTCGGCCACCGCCAGCCACAAATCTGCAACACAACTCAGTTACAAGTCCGTGAATCTGCAATATACCGGGGTTGCAACCAGTAAACTTTGCAGCCAATCTGATGCAAGCGCAACAATTTACAATTCCTCTCAGCCGCACGCCTGTCAATATGCAACGAGACCAAATCCCAGCCAACAACCACTGCAACATATCCCAACTGCTAAGTGGCAGCATCTGCAACACATCTGAACCGCAAGCTTGTGATTCTGCAATGGACTCGAATTGTAACCGAAAAACTATGCAACGTGTGTGAAGCAAAATGGGCAGAATTGCAAGCCTGTGAATAGGCAACAAATCCCTATTGCAGCTACTAAACTTTGTAATGTGTCCGAATTGCAAGTCTGAATCTTCAGTATGTCCGATGAACTTTGCAGCGTGTTCAAGGTAAAAGGAATAGAATGTTTTTGAGACACCTCAACTGCAAGTCTGTGAATGTGCAACGAAGCCGAACCACAACCGACAACCTTTGCAACTCGCCTAACTTGCCAGTAATATTCTGCAACGAAACCAGACTGCAATTGACAAGCTTTGCAGAGTGTCTGGACAGCAGCTGACTTATTTATATATATATGAATAGCAAACCTGTAAATATGCATTGATTACGAACTGCAACATAAAACTCTGTAACATGTAAAAACTG
>NC_137021.1:43103087-43125587 GCF_032717465.1 Coenobita brevimanus
AGAGAGAGAGAGAGAGAGAGAGAGAGAGAGAGAGAGAGACAGACAGACAGACAGAGACAGACAGACAGACAGACAGAGACAGACAGACAGACAGACAGAGACAGACAGACAGACAGACAGACAGAAGGAAGGAACAAGATCGTAGGATAAGAAAGTTTGAGGGATGAAGTTTTGTAATTGTGAGGAAAAGGCGGAGGAGGTGATGATGGAGGGAGAGATAAGGAAAAAGATATAAGGGGAATGGGAAGAATGGAATGAGAGAGAGAGAGAGAGAGAGAGAGAGAGAGAGAGAGAGAGAGCAGGGATGAGAGGGAAAATGGGGGAGCCAATAAGAAAGTAAGAAAAAAGAAAATGGGAGAAAGGAAGAGAGACAGGTCAAGAGGGAGAAAAGAAGGAAGAAAGGGAGAAAGGGATGGTGGGGAAAAGAAACTGAAAGGGAGAGAGGAACAAGGGATGATAAAGAGAGGAATTAAAAAGAGGGAAGAAGGAAGGAAAGAGAGAAGGGAGGGAGGGTGGAACTGAGGGAAGAAGTCAAGAAGGAAGGTAGTGAAAGGGAGGGTGAACGGAGGAATGAAGAGAGAGAAAAAATAAGGAGAGAACGAGGACACATAAAAATGTTAACAGAAAACTGAGAAAAAAAAAATTGCAGCAACTATGATAAAGGCAAGATGTGCGATAATCAAGAGAGAAAGAAAAGAGACAACTCGGTAATGGAAGACACTTTAATGATAACGAAGGTTGGTATAAAAGTAAATTAACAAAAAAAAAAAAGGCGTATGAAATATTGATTAAAAAAATATTAATGAAATAAACCATAAGAGCCAAGTGCACTTTAGCATTATGGCGGCGTAGGGTGGCGAGGCCAGGCTGTGGTAGTGGAGTACTTTTAAGGATAGATGACCAGCCTACTTCCCTTTATGGCATTACAGGAGTAAGACAAGAAGCGGTGCCGGGAATAGCAAACCCGCCCCCGGCAATCATTTTGGTGCTGACGTATAAACACATATCCCATCAAAGATGTCACACAGCAAATTTGGAGTAAATTGGGAGAAAACTGACAATTTTACGTCCAATTGAAATTTTAGGCCAAACCCACCTGACACTGACCCCCCTTACCGCTAACTGGGGGGTGACCCCCCTGATGTAATGAGGCATGTTAGACGATGCAGAATTGAAAGATGCAACTTTAGGTTTTGGTTTCATGTCGATACGACGAATTTGAAAGTTATGACGATTTATTTATTTATTTTTTTTTTACATTTCTTGGGCCTAGAGCCTAGGTCTTGGCCCAATTTGGCTCAAAATCTAATCAGGTGATCAGAAGGTCATAGCCCATCATCCTGGTAATTCTAGTCAAAATCGTACCAGTAGTTATCGCGTAAAGTTGTTAACAAACGAACAGACAGACAAACTGAGTGAAAACAATACTCGTCCCCGAGCCGCCCCAGAGCGGGAAAGGGTAAAAAGACAGTCATCTCCAGTCACCTCTTGGGGATTGAACCTATGCAAGGCCGTCACTCCGACTGGAACACTCTAACCACAACACCACAAGTTGCCTAAATTATCATAACCCTACCTAAACAGTGCTAAGGAGCAGGAGAAAGAGGACGTGCTGTGGCATGACAAGATGAAGGTGAAACAAGCTTAGAATCTGTGTAAGAGTTGCGGAATTTGACGGCAGTAAGCCCATCACACATACGCAACTCACGGGCCAACCGCGGCGTGTCCTAGTTGGCTCCCACGCCTCCCGACTGGTCCCGAATCTGCTCTGCTCATGACTGCCTAACGACTGCATCAGGACTGCCGCACGACTGGTCGTGACGTCCTCAAGAACATGACAAGATCACGAGGCGACCACGAGGCCACAGAGCTACTAGTCTTCAAATTTGAAATTTAACAAATTTTTGTCAGCCACGACCGTGATACAACCACCCACGAACACAAGACGACTGCATGACGCATTTGGGGAATGCACCCCGACCCCCCTACATCACCCCCACGTCCCTCCCACGACTGACCCATGGGGCGCGGCATCACACCTAGACCACCAATGACACCCAGCATAGGGCAGGGCATCACACCTGAAACACCAATGACACCCAGTGTGGAACGGGGCAACACACCTAGACCACCAATGACATCCAGCGTGGGGCGGGCAACACACCTGAACCACCAATGACACCCAGTGTGGGGCGGGGCATCACACCTGAACCACCAATGACACCCAGAGCATCACCATGGACCTCTCCTGTGTGTAGTCAGTTGATGAGAGACACACAGTCCTAAAGGTTTTTTTGTCGGTCACAACATTACGCCACGCAACGACTGCATCACGACGCATCCAACTGAGCTAAGACTGCTTCACGACCGACGTACTACACTCCCGACTGCGACGCAACTGTGACACGACTTTTGGCAAGTCGTGAGGCTGGACGAGTTGTCCCAGCGGCTCACGAGCACCCTAAAGAGTCCAGGCTTTGTCGGCGAATCAAGGGACGATCGATGAAAAAATGCGTTAGGACCTTGAGTCGCGCCTCGGTCGGCCCTTGAGTCGTTTGTGTGTGACAAGGGCTGTAGGTACTGACTCCCTCATGTGTAGGACGTCATATAATTATTTTGTGTTGCTATTACCTGCCACTTTTATTTCAACTCAGGTGGTGTGTGGAAGGAAGAGAAGACGGAGGGGGGTGCAAGGAACAGCGTGGTGGATTGAAGAGGTGAAACAGGCTGTGGCACAAAAGAAGAAAGCATACAATGAATGGATGAGAAATAGGGGCGTGGAAGAAGTTGAGAGGCGGAAGAGAGAGTTATATGTAGAAAGAAAGAGAGAGGTGAAAAGATTAGTAAGAGAAAGTAAGAAGAGAGTGGATGAGGAATTTGGAAGGAATTTGAGTGTAAAGTGGAGGGACTGAAAGAAAATGTTCTGGAAAGAGGTGAAAAGAGTAAGACAGGGTGGAAGTGAAGTTAGCAGGGGAGTGAAAGATAAAAATGGTAGATTACTAGTGGAGAAGGGAGAAAAAGTGAGCAGATGGAGAGAACACTTTAAAGAATTGTTGAACGTAGAGGATGGAAGTAATGCGAGTATAAGTGGCTGGGGAATGGCTGGGAGAAGGAGGGAAGTGAGAAGACTGGAAGAAATCAGTAGGATAGAAGTTGTGGAAGCAATGAAGAAAGTTAAATCGGGGAAAGCCCCAGGAATTGATGGAGTGTGTGGTGAAATGCTGAAGCATGGGGGAGAGATAGTAGTAGAATGGATGTGGAAGATGTGCAGATTGGCCTGGGAGGAAGGTAGAGTCCCGGAGGATTGGAAGTCAAGTATAATTATTCCCTTGTACAAAGGAAAAGGGGAAAAAGAAGTGTGTGGTAATCATAGGGGCATTTGTCTTCTTAGTATAATAGGAAAAGTGTATGGTAGGATACTTATTGATAGAGTTAGAGAAAGAACAGAGAAATTAGTTGGAGAAGAACAGGGAGGCTTTAGGAAGGGAAGAGGTTGTGTAGATCAGATATTCATTCTTAGATCTTTAGTGGAAAAGTTTCTAGAGAAGGGAAAGAAGTTGTATGAGGCTTTCATGGATTTGGAGAAAGCATATGACAGGGTGGATAGACAAGGATTGTGGAAAGTGTTAAGAATATATGGAGTAGATGGGAAGTTGCTGAATGCTGTAAAGAGTATGTACGATGGTGCGACGGCTGTAGTGCGTGTGGATGGTGAACTAAGTGAATTTTTCTTTGAAAGTTGGGTTGAAACAGGGATATGTCATGTCTCCATGGTTGTTCAATCTGTACATGGATGGGGTAATAAAAGAGGTACAAGGTAGGGTAGTGGATGTTGGAGTGTCCCTGGTGAGAGAGGATAGTGTTTGGAAACTCCCTGTACTGTTGTTTGCAGATGATACTGTGTTGTTGAGTGAAGATGAAGGGGAGCTGCAAGGCTTGGTGGATGAGTTTGGGAGAGTGTGTAGGAAACGGAATCTAAAGGTGAATGTAGGGAAGAGTAAAGTGATGGTCTTTGAGAGAGGTGAAGTCAGTGAATGTACAGCGAGGTTGGATGGTGAGGAATTGGAAAATGTGAGTACGTTTAAGTACTTGGGTAGTGTGATGAGTAAGGATGGAGGTTTGGAGGGTGAAGTGCTTGAAAGGGTACAGCAGGGAAGAAAGGTTGCTGGTTCCTTGAAAGCAGTGATAAGAAACAGGGAAGTGAGCATGGAAGTGAAAAAGTTACTACATGACAGTATTGTGATACCAACTCTAACGTATGGAAGTGAAGCTTGGACGTTGTTGGAAGGACACAAGTCAAGAGTGAGAGCAGTGGAAATGAGTTATTTAAGAGGAGCCTGTGGAGTCACATGGAGAGACAGGCTGACGAATGAGGATATAAAGGAGCGTTGTGGTGTTGATGTGGATGTGATAGGAAGCGTTATGAGGAACACACTGAGGTGGTTTGGCCATGTGGAGAGGATGGAGGGTGAAAGACTGACGAAGAGAGTGTATGTGAGTGAGGTGGAGGGGGGAAGAGGGAGGGGGAGGCCGAGGATGAGATGGAGGGATGGGGTGGAGAGGTATATGAGAGAGGGGGGTGTGAGTTGGGAGCAGGGCAGTGAAATGGCGGGGGACAGGGCGACTTGGAGGCGATTTGTTTGTGGCCACCCCAAACGGGATTGAGGCGTCTGGCAATAGATAGATAGATAGATAGTAAACCCTTTGGCACTGAAGGGGTTATTCCGTTAGTGGCCAGGTACACACACGACAGTTAATTTCTCACCTGGGGCGGGCCAAAACTCGTCGCTGGCGTCACAGACAATTGCCTACACAATTTTTTCCCCACGATTTCCTCCATTCAAGGGTGAGGAAATGGGCATGGATGATGATTATGATAGTGATGATAATGTGCATCTATCCACCTATCCATAGCCAGACGCCATAATCCCATAAGGGGTGGTCGTTTGTATTTGAGTTTGTTGTTGTACAGGGAGGGGCACTAACCCTACATCAACCTACTTGCTGACCCGTAGGAAACACGTATAGTTTGGTTACATGGTTACCACCCAGCGCTGTAGAAACCATTAAGTTTGACACTGAATGTAACGCCACATAAAAAGAAAGAAGAGTAACCAAAGTGACAGGAAAAATGGGAGAACAGGATGAAAGGAAGGCTGGCACAGAAAAAGAATGATAAAGGTGAAGGAAGAAGAAGGAAGCACTACATCAAGTGAGTGGATGATGGTCGTCACCACTATGGTATTTAATTTTATGTGGTGTGTGTGTGTGTGTGTGTGTGTGTGTGTGTTAACAAATGAACAGTTCCCAGCGATGGTGAAGTAGGTCTGCGTATGTTCATTTCGAGGAGGCACATTTATTACTATGTCTGACGTTAGTGAATGTATACATATTTCATATAAGCAACTGATTATATACCTGTTCACACTGTTTAATACTTATATATCTATCACTTGATTCAGTGACTGCTGTAGGCGCCGAGGTGGGTAAGAAGAGCCCCTGACATAATTATTTATTAGATCTCCCCAGAAAAATAAGGAAAACTGCTGTATTTTCCCAGTTTCTTCTTCGTTCTAAATCTTTGTTCAACTTGACGCCATTCCACTATTTCTCCACGAATTTGCTTCACGAACTGACATAATTGTCCCTTGATCTAGGAGCTCCAGTCACTTTATTCTTTATTATTATTATTATTATTATTATTATTATTGTAATTATTATTATTATTATTAGTATTAGTATTACTGGTATTATGGTAATTATTACAATTATTATTATTATTATTATTATTATTATTATTATTATCATTATTCTTATTCTTATTCCTATTATATATATATATATATATATATATATATATATATATATATATATATATATATATGTATATATATATATATATATATATATATATATATATATATATATATATATATATATATATATATATATATATATATATATATATATATATATATATATACCTGTTGAAATGAAAGTGTCTATTGCATATCATTGGAGTCATGTAAATTATTGCTGCCTATTGACTGACTGAACGATGGAAATAATGCGCAGTGAAAGTTTGGTATAATTTGGTCAACTGTGAGTGTCAGTAGTAGGCAGCGTAGCTCGTCCTGTTACCTAATTGTTACAGTTTATTTATGCCTGTCGATTACACAAGTGTCGCTGAGGTAGATGGCCACTACAGGTTTAAGCCAAGTCTGAAGACTGTGCTTTTGAGTGTAGCACCAAACTGGACACCACCAGACCGGGAAACAGAAGCGCGAGGTGATTCTGAGGAGCAGGAAGATTATCTCAGCGCTAATCAGTTAATAAAATAAAGTTAGCTGACCACGTATCTGCGTCGCACTGGTATAATAAATGCTAGAAAGGTCGAAAGGTTAAAGTGGCCTAATCAGGATTAAGTTAGTCCAGTGCGAAGTTCAGACCACGTCAGGTCCATTCAGGCCTGCTCATACGTGCTGGGTAGGTTAGCACAGGTGTGACCGAACATTTCGTTTTCTTTTAACCAGGTTCATTCTGGGTAATTTTAGTCCATTCAAGCTACCTAGGTCTAGCACAGTACACGAAGCCTAACCGAGTCATATTACATCTACATAAGCGATAGTTACTGAACAGCCCTTGAATTCAGTACAATTATTACTCTCACCTTGGATGTCTTGTTGAAACTAACAGTAAGAAACGGACGATACCCACGGCAGTTTCCTTTGTTTATTGTCATCAGCCAATTTTTCTTGTTACTATGTCCAGGAAAAAAAACAACATGTAGGCTAAGCTGTTATGGTGTTTAGCTGTAACCTGTTTCTTGTTCTGTGTTTTGCTTCATTGGTAAAGTCAACAAAAGTTCAATATGATCCAGAAAACAAAAAATTCGGGAAATATCCCCAAAGCCTCACCACGAGAATTATCTCCTGCACGTTCTTTAATGTCACCTTTCCCCTGTCCCTGTCGCTGCCCCAGCCAGTGCAGGGCTGGACAAGTTACTGAGTTGAGGCGGTGTTTTACACGGTATACTTCGTCACTTTTTATACCTTACAAAAGAGTTCCCATATAAACTTCCCATCAAACATTTCTTTACAAATTCACATCAGGTAATTGCAAGTAATAACAGCATTATCTACCACAGCTCACTTAGCGCTATCAGCACTCACATCAGGCCCTGGCCATCCACACATCTGCTTACCAATCTACCCATCAGGCCACCAAGCTCCACCAGAGCCACCAATCACAAGTGTATGCATACACACACACACACACACACACGAGAGAGAGAGAGAGAGAGAGAGAGAGAGAGAGAGAGAGAGTTTTTATAGTGGAGAAAACGAGCCTCGCGAAAGCACTTGCCCAAGCGAGAACGGGTTCTGTACAGCTACCATCACCACAATCATAGCTACCACCACCACCACCAGTTACCACCACTGCAGCTACTACCACCACCACCATCATCATCATCATAGCTACTATCAAGACCACCACCACAGATACCATCATCATCATCAGAGCTACCACCACCACCACCACCACCATTTTCTGCTGAATAAAACTGTCTGTTCGTAGCTCCAGTGAAGTAATGGACATTGTTGTGTAGATGTATAACTTTCTCTCTCTCTCTCCGCAAGGACGTATGAAACTTACGATAATGTTCCGCCGCCTCTTCCACGTATGCGTATAGTAACACCAATGAGGACAATAATTAGAGGCCAAAACATCACTTCAGATTATACCAGTCGACATGAAATTGAAACTGGCCCAACTGGGACCCATTTCCAACCACCCTGCCAAGTTCCATGAAAATCATGTTTCGAGATTCGGCTGCACTACGCCCCCCCCCCCCTCTCTCTCTCTCTCAGGATTATAATACAGTATATCAGATAAGGTGACAACTAAGGCATCATTTTCAGCATCGCATCAGCGACTATAATGTGCATCTGCTACAGTTTGTTGATCTGGAGGAGTTGGTCATACTGTATGTCGTCTTTATCAGTCACTCGGATACAAATGAAAAGAAAAATGATCTATATTCTACATCAAGAAAACTCTACATTCCCCCCCTCCTCTCTCTCTCTCTCTCTCTCTCTCTCTCTCTCTCTTATGCAGGGCTTCGTACGTGTTGCATGCCTGTATTCTGGTAGTGATGAATTAGAAGTGTGTAATGTCTACTACCAGGTAGGTGGTGGCGACCACTGTATACTGACTGGATGTCTTGTTCCTACTTCGTCCTTCACTTTACTCATTTCTCTGTCTACCCTCCTTTCTTCCTGTTTCTCTCATCTCCTCATTTTTATTCTTCTTCTTTCCACTTCTGGTGCCTCTACACTGAGCGTCAAGCCTGATGGGTAACCATTTACAATGTTGCGTGGTAACCATACAGGTGAATAACGGTGTGATTCGTAGCCTACTATGATGCCACTGTTAACTGGGTGGACTGACGCAAATGTGGCGTCCATCCAGGAACTTAACCTAAACACTCTTCCCCGCTGTTCACTGTGGCGAGGCGTTGTCCACCGCAAGAAAACATTGGTTCAGTGCATGGGATGGCCATGCAAAGGCTATTGCCTGCCTGCAGTTGATGGGTCTGCTTGGTCAGTCTGACTGAGGTTACTCAACAACAACATCGACCTCGGTTGACACAGGTTGCCTACAGCAGCACGTAAGTGACCGCTAACCAGTACAGTGGCAGTGTCACGGCAAAGCTAACAAGGTATCCAGGGGATCCAAGCAAACTTGTGTCTCACTACCGATCCTGCCACCAGATGACCCGGTAACAGAGGAATGGCGCTCATTTCAGGTAAAGGAAGGGTTGATAAACCAAAAAGCGTAGTGTCCTCTGATTCTTTTGAATGGTTCTTAGGAGTATAATTGGATATTAAATATGAATTTTGTTACATGGCGTTTGAGCGACATGTAATTGCTTAAGCAGTCTTTCTATCCTTAACTTATGCATATTATCCAATATCATTGGCCCACATAACAAAAAAATGCGTGGACCATGGCCGCCCTGCCCACGCTGCTCCTACTGTTCTTGGTGTTAGTGATACATAGAGATCAGAATCAGAGGGAGTAAGAGGACAGAGCTGGCCATGCTGAAGGAAGGATGGTGAAAACTAAATTTCGGTGGTGTTTCAGCAGTTACCCACACATACTCAGTACCATGATTGATATAAATGCCATTACAGTATAACTGAGCATCCGAGGTGACAGGCTTCCATGGAAAAAAAATAATAATAAAATGAAGAGGATTAGCTGGGGATGGGGATGACTGACTATCTGTCAACAGACTAAAACAAGCAAGAAGTGCAGGGACTGGAATGAACTGCTGCGTGATCACTGGAACTTGGCTGTTAAAGTTTGAAAGTCTACTGTGTAGACCTTTATGCTCGTACACTAAAGCTGAGAATCGAAACGTGAGTTAATAAGTCTGTCATTTCCAGCCCCCCCCCCAAAAAAAAAAAAAAAAAAAAAACTAATACTAGCCTCACGTGACTACACTGTGTGACAAGCAAACTGGTTTCATATATGCCAGGAAACTTTTTACTATGTCGGATGGGAATAATGTAACCAAACCAACATATAAGAGTTTATTAAGGCGCTTCAGTCTCATAAGGCCTTTAAAGAGTTACATCTTAATGGTGGCTTGGTTCTTTTTCCCTCATTATGCCACTCAGGGATGAGTAACTGTTCACTATTGCCTCTCACTAAGTAGGCATAGATAATGCTCAGACAAGGATAGCAAGCTCGATTATGAATCAACTTGCTGACTAATCATGAAATTACTGGATTGTTGTTGTTATTTTGATACATGATGTGCAGCATCACAGTGAGCAATATATATATATATATATATATATATATATATATATATATATATATATATATATATATATATATATATATATATATATATATATATATCATCTCATCAGCCGTTTGAGTGTCCACTGCAGGACCGGCCTATCCCGACCGAAGTGGGGACGATACAGCCAATGTATCTCTACCAAGTGGCTTAGGCTGTCTAGTAGACATTGTATGTAGGGTGAGAAGTGCTTGTAAGTGTAATTGTTGTGTTGTAGTGGCTTTGGATGTGTGTGTAGTCTGTGAACCAAGTGTAATCGGCCCGCGCAAGCGAAATTGGTCCAACCACAGCACCCCTGGTGTCCGCCAATGCTGTACGTGGCCGGGTGAACACTGAGTGCAAGAAGACAACCAAAGGCCAGAAGCAGGGAAAACAGTTGTTCTTTCCAAGACAAACAGAACTAAATAAAGCCAAATTCAACATACATTCATGACATCTGGATACAGAGTGCTTTAAAAGATTGGGGTCACGGTAAAGGGAACTACAGACTAAGGAAGACAGTTCCAGAGTTGACCTACTACATACATTAATGACTGACAGTATCCGTTAACTCAGGTATTAGAGAAATGGACAGAAGAAATGTGAGAGTATGCTACAAGACGCGTGCTATGCACCTGTTGTAATGCAATAGAGGGGGAAATATACTGTTCAGATGAAAAGTGGCCACTGCAACAGTGACAGTAAAAAGATGCAACAGTGCTGAGATGAGAGTGGTTAAAGGGAGTAAGGACGAGGAGGACCTGTTGGAGGGACAGAGCAGGGAGTGTTTCTGAGAAGCACTTAGGCTTGAGGTTAGGGAAGGAGAGTTTCAGGTCAATTATGCAACTTTGATAATCGCAGGAGCCACTCAGTAGACAATACAGGGAAGCTTATTGCATAAACATCTGAACAACTGTGGGCAATAGTTGGCATTCATTTTAAGAACAGAGACGTCAGGATACGTTAGTATGATAATGAGTGGACGAGAGGGAAATAAAAGATCTAAAAAAAAACTATACCGGTAGTAAAAAACACAGCATAACCTGTTCAATGGTACACCATATAACAAAATTAGCACTGAATAATACTTATGTAATTAATGACTGGAACAAGGGGGACCTATCAAAGGCGTGAAAATGTTGGTAGGGAGTAATCACATGTAACTAACCCAGCGGAAACAATAAAATAAACAATGAATGTGATGGATGTGTAAGGTATGTATGCATGTACAGGTAATGTAGCGGACGGCTTACACACGCGATAAATGGATAGGCAGCTCTACTATTCAACACCCGTAAAAGCCGTGTTTTATGGGTCATGAAGGACAATGTTCCCTTGATACAAGGAATATCACTTTCGATATATCAGTTGCAAAGTGATCTGCTCGAAGCTAATTCTTCATCTCTATTTATGTATAAAAATGGTGGATTTTCGGAATGATAACTGACAAATTCATGTGAAAATTATAAAAGTTTGAGTGGCTTTGTTTGTAAATGAAAGAGTTTGTATGTCATCGAGGGATCCTGGACAGGGTAATTATGTATCTGTTGTAACACTGGGCTTCCATACACCTGACACAAGCGTAAAGCTCTATTACGCACGTTCGGTCCGCGCTCTGTGGATCCCGAAGGCAGCTGATCTGTAAAACCGATGGACACTACTTTTTGTCATTGGAGAAGCGACTTGCCCCCAACAAATGTTACATGGCGGTGAAAATAATATGGTTCATGTAAAAATGCATGAATGAACTTGATACTGCTGCACCTTCAATATTTGTCCCCGGATGGGATTGAACTCAGGTCATGAAGCTTGGTAAACAGACGGCCTACCGACCCTACCGTCGGAGCCTCCAAACGACGAAGACAGGTATGCAGAATAATCATAAACTAACAGCCAGTTTCACATCATCGATTTTTAATAAAAGGAGCGGTACAGTGCTAGGCTAACATTGTCGAAATACTTTAAGGGTGGTTGACCAGTCTAGGTCCCAGCTTGCATTGTGTAATATCAACTTAAAAAATAAAAAAATCCAGTAGCATCTTATAGATCCATCGGATGCCTACACCGTCTGACTTTCAACTCAACTTCGGCTCATAACAAGTAACGACAGAGCCACCTTGTTGAGAAGAAATGAATGTGGAAAACCTCCCCACACATGACAGTTGTCCCATGAATAAAGTCAACAACTAAGTAGGGAAAACAGTTTTCCAGTAATATGTTACAATGTATTGAATCTTGGCCTGTAAACAATTATGGGTGAAAGGAATTGCAGTCTGTGATGCCAGCTCAACTAATACTACTTCGTAAGACTCGCCCACACTGCGGGAAGATGTTCGATATAAAGGTTAGTTTACTCTGACATGGCCCACCCCTTGTCGGAAATTTACTGCCGCGTGTGTTCATTATGGCTGTGGTAATGTGTGAACAAGTCCCCACTTCCCGGGTTACGGTCTGCTGTGGGATTCGGACACACCCAGGTCCCGGAACCCAGGTGACACCTTCCCCTTACAGTCCTTCCCCGTTCTGTGGTGATTTAGTGTTACAGGCTATTGTTGTGCAGGGTGTTTGGGCTATTGGTATGGGCTATTGTTGTGCAGGGTGTTTGGGCTATTGTTGTGCAGGGTGTTTGGGCTATTTTTGTGCAGGGTGTTTGGGCTATTGTTGTGCAGGGTGTTTGGGCTATTGGTATGGGCTATTCTTGTGCAGGGTGTTTGGGCTATTGGTATGGGCTATTCTTGTGCAGGGTGTTTGGGCTATTGGTATGGGCTATTGTTTAGTCAAGTCCAGTCCAGTCAAGTCTGGTTAAGTCAACTCCGGTTAAGTCAGGTACAGTTTTGTCAAGTCCAGTTAAGTCAAGTACGGTTATGTCAAGTCCAGTTAAGTCAGGTACAGTTTTGTCAAGTCCAGTTAAGTCAAGTACGGTTATGTCAAGTCCAGTTAAGTCAGGTACAGTTTTGTCAAGTCCAGTTAAGTCAAGACGGTTATGTCAAGTCCAGTCAATTACGCCCCAGTTAAGGGCAGCAGCTAGGGCCAGCAAGTCCCACCCTCCGCCACCCAGTTAAGGGCAGCAGTTAGGGTCAGCAAGTCCCACCCTCCGCCACCCAGGTAAGGGCAGCAGATAGGGTCAGCAAGTCCCACCCTCCGCCACCCAGTTAAGGGCAGCAGTTAGGGTCTACAAGTCCCACCCTACGCCACCCAGTTAAGGGCAGCAGTTAGGGTCAGCACGTCCCACCCGGGTGATCAGTCCGGGTCAGCAGTCAGTGGCCACCTCACCAGTCAGGTGTGAGTGAGTCAGGTCAGCCGGTGAGAGCGGCGTCACCTCATCACCCACAGACTCCTTGAAATGCTCTCGCCAGGACTCGAGCCGGAGCCGCACAGTGGCAACCTCTCACCTTCCCCACCGCGCCGCCATGACATGGCTGGGAAAACACAACATTTTTGGTATATTTATGCGTATTGTTTCATTTTACTGTATTTGTCATTTTTTCCTTACCTGCATGTACTCTGTTGATTCAAAGCAGAAATCTAAACCTGGAAACCTGTTTAACTTTTGCATCCATGTGAAAAACAAGGTCCTTTTCAGAAGCCAGGACATCTCAAAATACACAACGGGAAATTATACATTTCTTTACCGAACCATGATGATGCACGCATTTTAAGATGATTTTTTTTTTTTTTGATACCACTTCCAGGCGTATAATTATATAGTTACTAGTCTAAGTACTATTCGTTTTACAACTTATAAGAAATATTTTCATAAAGATAAGGGAAACTGATAAGTCTAGCATACAAGTCAACATTAATTATCTCTGGGTGAAACTTATGACAAGATGTGTTTCAAGACATATAACACACATGAGGGCACAAACCCATCACACTCCGTTATCAAAAAGTGTTTTGTGCAATATTTAGTACGAGAATCACGTGGCTAAAAACCGTCCATCAACACCATCATCGGCAGACACTGTCGGGAATGTTTTGTCCAAGATCCCGTCAGTTGTTATCACAGCTTAAATGTTCGTGTGTCAGCAGTGAATGTCACCATTTCATCTGTCAGCACTCACCTAATATCAACAGACATACTAGACACGTGGACAGTGTCTGCAAGATATGTCACCATTGTGGACTCATAAGACAGCTCGTGTTCCGTACCATGTCTGGACATAACTGTTGTTTTTATTAATTATTATTATTATTATTATTATTATAATCATCATCATCATCATCATCTTACTATTATCATTATTATTATTTTTATTATTATTATTTAGCATTACTAATATACCTGTTGCTGTTGTTTTTATTTTTTCAGAATCCACTATTTTTTTTTTTTCTGAGCCGAACTAATCATTTCACTCGCTCCTCAAAACAAGGCCTGTCATGGAAAACACCTTCACGTGCCATGAAGCGTCATTTTGTGGCGCCAGCTGACAAGGTCGTGCGGTCGTATTCGTACACTTTTCCAAGCTTAAGTCACGCATGAGACTGCTTGTTTAAGATATAATCTAAGAAGTATAATCAGCTAATATTAATCCACCTGAACTGTGTCAGGTGTCGAACCCCGATTTATCGGACTGCGCCAGGGATGGGAAAAAAAAAAAAATAGTTGTAGTAGTAGTTGCAACTCCAGGCTCAGGTGAACGTGAACCTGGTGACAGCCGGTCAAGGTTACCCACACCTCTTCCACAGTCCACCATCCTCATTTTGGGGGATAGGGAGGGAATTGAGGGACGGTCGTACAACCAGGTAGCTGCACCACGCGGTCATGTTGATGGCAACAACGTGAAGGCGTCCCCCTCCTTTTGGCCTCTTAGTGGCCCAGTGGATGAGGCTCCTCAGTGTCACCAGAGGGGCCGAGGCTTCAGCTTCGTCTCTCTCTCTCTCTCTCTCTCTCTCTCTCTCTCTCTCTCTCTCGTGTGTGTGTGTGTGTATGTGTGTGTGTATAGTGCTTACATTTCGATGGAAAGAAAAAGCGGGATGATGATGATGATGATGATGATAAGGAAGATGATGATGATGATGATGATGAAGATAATAGTGATGATGATAATGATGATCAAGATAATGATGATAATGATGAATCCGTTGCAGAGTATGTGTCACAGGAAAAAACCTTTGGAACCTTTGCTTCCACTTTTTTTCAATATTAATTTGGCCCAGAGTGTCGTTCTTTTGCAGCTTACTTCACGCAGCTCGGTGGAAGAGAAAGACAATACTACGACTATCCAGTACAATCAAAGACAAAAGTCGTGTCGCCGTTTTGTCCGCAGATTAAGTGAAACACGTGAAACACTATGACAACTCTACCACAGTGCATATTCGTGGTTGGCTGGCCTGACTTCCTCAAGCTTCATATCTGCTGCTGATGGGAAGACGGTATAAATGAACCCAAGAATATCCGAAGCCCTAATTTTGATTTGCGAAGACTGTTGCCTTCGAGGGACGAAATATGAACCATATTCAGGCAGGCGATGCTCGCCTGGCCGTTATATCTTACATCTTACCACAAAACGTCAAGCAGACCTAGCACATACCTTGGTATGGAGAGGAAAAGCAACATGCATCCAACTACTGGGGAGATGAGTGGGGGAGGGGGTAATCTACCTTTATTAACGGTGAGAGAATCCCGAACAGGTAGTGCAAACACTGGTGTTAGGAGAATCGTGGAAAGATTAATTCGGTGATTTCGGGAGGAAAGCACAACGGAGAACGGTCATCGTTCAGGCCGTCCTTGTGTTGCCACACCGCTGCAGGACCAGCAGATAATCACAACGATGGAAGACAGCACCTTCAAGCAGTGCTTATGCCGTAAGAGACGAACTGAACCTAGAATCAAGCACAAGAATAGTTGTGTGTAGACTTCGATTGTTGGGTTGTGTTCGAAATCCAGCCTGTGCAATTCAATTAGCCACTCGTAACAAAATATTCGATTATCATTATACACTAACTCTATCCTCATGTGTAGAATAGTTTGGCTTGTTTTGTTTGATAACGCTGACAGATAATGACAATCATTGCTCATAATTATCAACTTATGCTATGAAGAAGTTAATTGAATAAAGCACTGATTACAGGACAGTTCCATGGCTACTTGAATTGCAGTGTTGTTGGCATGAGGGTAAAAAAGGGGACATATGAGAAACTGCTCACATATATCGCTTAAAGCAACAGACGGAAAAGCACAACATATAGATATGCTCGCTCAGTTAATAAAAATATGCTGGCACCCAGAGGTTCGTTACCTGGAGCACATGGCATCTCATGTCAGTGCCACCAACCGTCCGTATGACACAAAGCTGAACGCACCAAAACTTGACCTTATAAGCAGATGTTTTCACCAAATTTACGACACGACTATTGCCTATGATTGTACATTGTCACCATAGCACTCTTTGTGGCCAGCAACATATGCTAGTGATGATCTCTTGTTACAGCTGGAGGAGGTGAGATGGCAATTGTTGGCCAAGTAGAATAAAAAGGTCGGTGGAGTAGGAAATATCAAAGTTAGTTAAAATCGTCTGTTGTCAGCTTAAATATATCTATCCAAATGCACTACCCGCAGCCAAAGCGTTATGGAGGCTGTCTGGCACTTCTTCCTTGCTAGTTTATTAATGACTCTGTAACACTGATATATTACTTTATGTTATTAATGCAAGAAGTGTTGATATGAAATGGATCTTCCTTGGTAGTTACCTCCATCAAGGAGGTTATGTTCTACCCCGCTTTAGTTTATTTGTTTGTCCGTCTGTCTGTTAGCAAGATTACTCAAAAAGCTACGAACGGATTTTCATCAAATTTTGTGAACGGGGGGGGGGGGAGAGCAGGGCCATGGAATAAATGATTACAGTTTGGGCCGGATCCGGATCCGGAGAATCCCACAAAATATCTCCAAAAGTTCTCAGTGAATTTCAATGAAATTTGGTGGAAAGGTGCGCCATGGACCAAGAAAGAATCTATTAAATTTTGTGGCGGATCCGGATCCGAAGCTGGATCCTATATCCACGGATCCGGAGTTACTCAAAATGTTGTGAACGGATTTTGATGAAATTTTGTGGAAGGGTGGGCCATGGGCCAAGAAAGAAATGATTACGTTTGGAGGCGCATCCGGATCCGGAGTATCCCGCACAATATCTCCAAATGTTCTCACTGAATTTCAACTGAATTCTGTGGAAAAGTGGGCCATGGACCAAGAAAGAATTTATTAAATTATGAGGCGGATCCGGATCCAGATCCTATACCTATGGATTCAGATTCAGATCCTTTTTAATGACAACGACAATGGCAGAGGTATGCGCTCCCTGCGAGCTTTTTCGTTTATTTGGGTATCTGCTACGTTAATATATTGCTTTATGTTACTTTTGCAAGAAGTATTGATATGAAATGGATCTTCCATTCCAGTTTATTTATGTATCTGCTACGCTAATGTATTACTTTATGCTATGTATGCATAAAGTGTTGATATGAAGTGGATGCAGATACCATGCAGGAATACATGAAGTTGTAATAAGGGAAATAAATCGCTAATAGAGATGCCATAACGCTTCATACCCGGCCAGAATACAACCCCAACCAATCCACACTGAACCCCCAGTCTTTCTGAAATAAGGATCTGCACTGTACATTCAAGGGTGTTACAAGCCTCCTAACCCAACCAGAAAACGACCCTAACCAATGCACACTAAACTCTCACTCTTAATGAAATAGGGACCTGGATTGTACAATACATTCGATCGTGCAACAGAATATCCTTACACAGCCCAATACATCCCTAACTTATACACACTAAACTTTCATCCTTACTGAAACAGGGATCTGAAATGTAGATCCGATGATGTTACAAAGACCTCTATCCCAACCAGAATAAAGACCTTACAAATCCACATTAAACTGTCACCCTTACTGAAATACAGTAGGTACCTGGGCTGTACATTCGATGGTGCAACAAGGCCTGCCAACCCAGATACAGTAAGACTCCTGGACAGCAAGTAATTCACACTAAACTCCCGTCCTAACCTATAGCTGAAATAGGAACCAGCGCTGCACATTGGACTGTTAAGTGATTATCTAGGGAAAGATTTGGTCTAGGCCAAAACTGAATGTGTGCCTTAGGATGCGGCCACACTTGCTCCAAACATGTGATGGAAGAGAGGAAACGAGACTCAGGGGTCCGTCCAACGTTCAGACTCCGATACTACAGCGGTTCCAACCCGGTGCTTCGTTTCATATTGGCGATCACATGATTCCAGCATGTATGGCTGCACCTTAACGGAGCCTCGCGTAGATGACTGGCATTAATTAAAGCCATCTTATTCTCACCACCACAACCACCACCACCACCACATACTATTAACGGCGGAAAAAAAAAAAAAACCACGACTCTAGATTCTTTCCATCGCACTTCTTTTTGACCAGGATCAATATCAAGCACTAATCACTGACGCAACTCAGCATTCAAGACGGAGATATAGCTATTACAGACAAGGTAAGAATGAAAAGCGTTTACCAAACACTTAACCACATCTGAGCGAATATATACGAAAAATCTGAGAAACTCGTTATATACGCCGGAAAAACTTATTAGACTCCTTTATAAATGGGATCAATTTTCTCAGACCATTTCGCCACGAGAGTTAATTTAAATGGAATGTATCTAAATGGGTTGAGAGATTACGTAAATCCCCCCAAAAAAACTGTTTTTCTAAAGCGAAATAAAAACGGCTTGGGAAGAAAGAACAAAGACATCACCGTACTGATGAGGTTACATATTTTTATGACACATGGACTTCTTCCCAAAACTGAATAAAACTTCTTGGTGTTACCCAGAATTACACACACACACACACACACACACACACACACACACACACACACTGCATTTACTGCATCTTTTCAGTGTTAAGTAATGTCAGTATTTACCCTATCTCAGGAATTCGTTGACCCTGAGAAGTCAGTAAGATAATTATCATGATTTATTATGATTACCATAAATAAGAGAGCCAAATTTGCAAAACAAAAATAGTGGCATAAAGCCTTTGTGAGGACGTTATACGATCCTGGCGACTAACCAGACATGGCTGGTGATGCCACAGAAGGGGGACGTTTTTGAAAACTGTGAACCCCAAACACAGTATCTCCAGGAGGAGCTTAACTCTTCCTGAGGCATCATTAGCGTAGTCACTGTTGTGGTCACGGTCGTGGTGGAGGCCAGTCACGGGGTCAGTCGGTCCTGGTCCTGCGTTGCGCCCTGTTCCGGGCCAGGGGGGCTGCAGGCCTCGAACCAACGTCAGCTGCGTGGCAAGCCAAAGCCTGCCAACCCACCCACCGCAAACTGGCCGACGCCAACGTGTTTGCAACTGTTATTTATACCCAACACATCGGCAGTCTTAGGATATTACAAATGTGTTTATTTGCAGAGTTGCCATCTTGGCAACTTTCTCGCTGTATTAGGCGACTTTTAAAGACGCTCAGCTACTTTTTCTGCTCTTTGATGACGGCAGCGTTTTACTCGTCGCTATTTCCTCTATTGTTTGGCGAATTTTTGGTGCTTTTTTGACCAAATCGGTATAAGAACATCTAATATAAAAACATTAGCTAATGAAAAAAAAAAAAAAAAACTAAAATAACACACACACACATTCGTCAACAAGGCACTCCCTCCACACGCACCTTCAAACGCACTTATCCTCCTCCTCCCACAAATAACCACCACAGCCACCCAGGAACACAACCACACAAACACATCCTAACAACAAATAGGTCAGAGTGGAGAAAGTTGGCAGAGATCTGTGTTATGTAGTGGAAGGATACTGGATGGTGGTGATAATGACGATGATAATGATGATACTGTTGTTTTTGATGCTGCTGAAAATGCTGGTGCTGGTGCTATTTCTGTTGTTGCTGCTGCTGCTGCTACTGTTGATGATGATGATCACGTTGATGGTGATACTGATGATGATGATGATGAATCACAAACTCTTGTCGATATAATCTGTTAAGAATATCTGCAAAATTCTTACCTCAATAACAGATACTGTAATATATTAATAATAAAATATGTCCGTAAATAACAAGCATGTACAAGATAAACAGAAGCCACATATACAGAGAAGAAGACGGCCAAGATCCGTGGCATAGAACCAGGTTTCAATTTCCTGAAAGACGGAACACTTGTTTTAATTAATTTGAGTCTACTTTGTTCATAAAGTTAAACGTCTGTCTGTGAAGAAAATTTGGATTAGTGATTGATGTTGTAGTTTAGTTATTAATGGCGGTGTTGAGTTAGTGATTACGTATATGTAACCCCCCCCCTCTCTCTCTCCATCCACCAAGCTGTTTCCATATTCAGTCTGTCACTACTTTTCCACATCTCTGCATTTTCTCCGTACTATATATTCTGTAATTACCAGGTGTACTTTTAACAGTGCCAGCGTCGTATGATTTGCTCTCAGCTGATTATAATCGCCTGGCATTAGGAGGAATGGAATACTAGAGCTTCACCGTCATGAGAGGGTTAATGGTGACAGTAGTAACTCTCTCTGGTTACTAGGACTCACTACCAGCTGAATAAAATCGTTTCTCGATAGCTGGAGTAAAATACTGGATTGGTTCTAGGCTTGTTCAGTTATTTATATCAGTTTGCAAAGACTTTACCAATGGAAGGAGTAGTGATGTGCTCATTTTCGATGAGGCAGATATACAGATCGATAGACTGAAAAATGATAAATGGATGGCTTGAATACAGAGAGACAACGAGAGAGGGATATGGATAAACTTAGTGAAAAATAAGACAGCCAGCCAGACAGAGACAAATGGACGTATAAATAGTTAAATAAAGACGTTAGAAAAACAAAAGACAGTGACTGATACGATTTCATACAAAGATGCTAGTAGACTGACGATACTGGTTGAAGTAATAGACGGAAAGATAGATAGACAGATAAACAGATAGATAACTTTCCCTTACATATGACTGACAGAAGCCAAAACAGCCAATAATGGTAGATAACTGGGTCTGGTTAGTGTGGCCCTACCGAAACATGGTATAATGAAGTGACTTTTTATTTTTTTTAGTAAAGTGATGCATTCGTTACTTGAACTGTTATTTTGTTTCTTAATGATTTTCGTATATTTTTACTCACTCAGCCCCTTCTATACCTGTCTCTACCTGTATGCCTCTGTCTGTCTGTGTGCCTGTCAGTGTCTGTTTTATTTATCATTCCATCACTCTCTCTTTCTCTGGCCAGTGTCTCTTTTTAGGAACTAAAAAAAAAAAAAAAACAGAGGAGGGGGTTCCTAGTCCCTTAACCCCGTCCCTTATAGTCGCCTTTTACGACACGCAGGGAATACGGTGGCAGTATTCTTCCTAACACAACCTGGCCGCAGAGTAGTAGTACCACCCCATAGTGCGGCCAGATTGTGTCCCCCCCGCCACAGGAGGGAATATGGGTGTAGCTGAGAGGAAAAGTTTGAATGTAATGGAGATGAGGTGTCTGAGGAGTATGTGTGGAGTGACACGTATGGATCAAGTGCGAAATGATGAAGTGCGAAGGAGAACTGGAGTTATTTGGAAGATGGCTGATAGAGTTGAGCAGAGTGTGTTGCGATGGTTTGGGCATATGAAGAGAATGGATAGGCCTAATGAGCGATTGGTGAAAAAGATAACTAGATCTGATGTGAGAGGTGTAAGGATGAGAGGGAGACCACGAATAGGATGGATGTGAAGAGAGCGTTGGATGCAAGAGGGATGTCTGTTGAGCAAGGAAGAGTGGCTGCGTGTGACAGAAATAAATGGAGAGACACTGTGAATGAATAAATGATGACGCAGCCCTGAGGAGATATTCTCCAGCACTTGGTCTGATCAGCTAGCCAGGTCAGGTGCGGGTAAGGGGATGGGTCTATTATGATGTGGCAGGGGTAAACCAGCTCTGCTGTCGGGCCCTGCTGCGGATGTCACTGATTGCACTGCGTAGTTGACCCTTGTGCGGTGTAGTGCAGTGAGGATCTGTCCCTTCTCCCCTCTGGGGCTAAGATGCGAATGAATGTATTTGAATGGATGAGTAAATGGGGAGTGTGTCGTCCTGTCTCGGCTACCTCCCTTTCCTTTGGGGAAGCAGCGTAGGTATATAGATAGATAGATAGATAGATAGATAGATAGATCACTCTCTCTCTCTCTCTCTCTAAATCTACATCTATCTATTTATCATCTCTCTCTCTCTCTAAATCTATTTATCAATCTATTTATCTGTGTCGGAGGGATATGAGTCTCACAATACTAATGATAATTAAAGTTTACTGGTTCCCTAGCACTGCATTCTAGGTAACGCCATAGTACTTCATTCAGGTGAGAGGGAGGCATAAGGTGCTCAATGCTTACACACAATAGACAATACCCACCCGGGATGACGTCGAGGAGAAACAACGCAAGAAAGAATAATACACTGGTGAATGTAAGAATGGTAGAATAAAAACATAGATTTGTAGATCAGCCTATTATAAACGGTAGATTAATACATCTATATTCAGATGGACAAATACATAACAAGAGGCTGAAGAAATGACAGAAATAGACAGTTCGGGCGACATATAGACAGAAACCAGTGCAGCCAACGCAGGTAGATAACTGGCTCTGATAGGGCAGGCCCGGGATC
>NC_137021.1:43128087-43173087 GCF_032717465.1 Coenobita brevimanus
GGGATCGAACCCTTGATATTTCTGTGGTTTCTTTGCCTTGTATACAGTTTTTTTTTTACATGTTGGCTTGATTTAGTGCCTTGCTCGGTTAGAATCCTTAGATTCTCTCTCTCTCTCTCTCTCTCTCTCTCTCTCTCTCTCTACCAGTGTACAGCACTTAATTCCCTCAATATTAACACTTTGCATACCACGCTGTTTCCCTCAGTCGATAAATATTCAACCATATATACTTTGCCTGTTGATCTGGGAAGATAAATAATTCCTTTCTTCGGTATAAGGATCAAAACTTTACCAAGTTTTCGCCGTTCCTTTGACAGAAACCCTTACAACCGACAGGGAAAGAAACCAGGTCTGTGACTGAGAACCAGGTTTCGATCCAAAACGGGGAAATGGTTTCTTTTTCAGTTACCACTTAATAACTGACACCACTGCTTCACATGTTGAATAGTCTTTACAACATGCATCAGTTATCCCTCCACACCAGACATATCCAACAATTACATCCAGGGAAACAACCAAGTGACTGAGTTTCCATCATTCTCGACCTAATATCAGTACTGGAAATTATTATTATTTGTTTTATCCAAGGACTACTATATACTATATTCAATAGGTGTTCATTGACATCGAACATCTCCATCACCTTCCATAATACATCCGTATTTCCTCTGTCAAACTTAATCCTAAAATGCAGCTATATATGCTTTCTCCACCACCTACACTGTTGCAAATATGCCATCTACACATCCATTACCACTCTAAAAATTACCCTGTTCCTCACACACCAAACACTCTGATATCTGTCTTATCTTTATCACTGTTCTTCCAAATACCTTTGCTACAACACTCATCAGACTTATTCCATAATAACTTCAGCACTCCCTTCTGCCACCTCTTGTACCAAGGTAATATTACAACCTTTTTCTCTTCCACGGGTACAGTTCTATTAATCCAGGCATTTTGACATATTACCCACAGACAGTTCACTGCACTCTCTCCACCACATTGTATCATTTCTGCATATACCTGACAACAATTTAGGATAAACACACTTAAGCATAAACAGACTAAACAGAAACCACACACACACACACACACACACACACACACACACACACAGCAAGAGGCTCCTGAACCTTCACTATCTACCAGGATTCGAATCCAGGGTGTCCAGGGTTTCTTTTTTCTTCTTTTATTTTTTATTTTCTTTAAAACAACTCTATAACAGATTGGCGATGCTTGACCGTGAGTAATTATTGTTTTAATTGTTCTGTATGTGAGGTAAAGATTTTGCATGCAAGCAGACTCTCTCGTTCTCCCTCCCTCCCTCCCAATCTCTCTCTCTCTCTCTCTCTCTCTCTCCTTCCGCCCCCCCCCCTCTCGTTATCTCTCTATCTAGTAGGGTGGTGGTGATGATGATGATGATGATGATGATGATGATGATGATGGAGCATTGTTGAGTGGCCATTGGGAGGTTCAGAGGAATTTTCTTGTGGCTAGCATGGATGAACTCTGGGATTGGACGTCGGGTAACAGACGGATTAAAAGATGGAGAAAAGGGAAGACAGGTAAACAGAATTACAGAGATAGATCGATGTATAAACTAGAGTAGACTGACAGACAGATAGCCTGACAGACAGATTCATAGATACATAGACAGACAGACAGATGGAGGGATAGACAGATATTTAGATACAAGGATAAGCAGACTGATAAACAGATAGGCAAACAAAATGGTGAAGGCTTAGAGAGACAAAGTCAGAAATGAGGACAAGATAATATAATTAACTGATTAAGGCAGACAGATATAGATAGATGGATAGATAGATTGACAGTTACCAACATGTGAATAGACAGATAGAGAGACGGACACAGACACAGAGACAGTTACACAGACAGCCAATGCATCCGTCCATCAGTCACAAACTCGTACAGCCAACACAGGTGGATATCTGGGTCTGGACACTGAGGCTCCGGGATCGAACCCACGAAGCAACAGGCTTTCTTTTCCTGTATCACGACGGGGTTCAAAGCTGGCTTCGTGTTTGTGTTTGTTTATTATATCTTTTCACGTTGATCGGTTATTGATGTCAGTGCTTTTATCTTTAACTCTCTCTCTCTCTCTGACTGCAGTACCTCCATGAGCACGATTGTGTGTGTGTGTGTGTGTGTGTGTGTGTGTGTGTGTGTGTGTGTGTGTGTGTGTGTGTGTGTGTGTGTGTGTTTAAATGTTGTTTGTTTATTTGTGTGTGCAGTTGTGTGTACTGTATTTGGGTCTGTGTGTGTTTCTTTCTATGTGTTCTTGCGTGTGTGTTTATATGTGTTAATATGTGTGTTAATGTGTCTTTATGTGTTTGTTTGTGTCTATGTGTGTCATTGTGTGTGTGATTGTGTACGTTTCAGTGTGTTTCTGTTTGAATGTGTCAGTGTGTTTGTTTTTGTGTGTCTGTTCGTGGCTATATACGTGTGTGTGTGTGTGTGTGTGTGTGTGTGTGTGTGTGTGTGAACAATATAAAAAACAGGTGTATGCCTTTTTCATCACATCTGGTGGAAGTGTTCAGGATAAACCAAGGATTTGACCGTTTGATTTTGATAACAACAGGTCAAAGGACAAGGCTACAGGGTTAGGTTAAACTCTGACCTAGCAATATCGACGTAAAATTTTGTATTCTCTTTAAACCCAACTTGGTGTACGAACTGAGGGCAAATGAAGAACTAACTTAATTTTGAGGTCAGTCAGTCGAAAGTCAAGGTCACAGGGCAAGGTCAGACATCAACCCGTGTGTCTTTATGTGAAGAAAATAACGAAGTGATTTTTAATGAACCACTCTTAGGTCAATAAAATCGTCTGGCGTTAGCTGGAACAGAATACTAGAGGCATCGTGACCATGAAAGAGTTAATTATTCACTTAAGTTTACCAAGGCTTTACTTAGGGATGGAAGAGTGATGCTGTGGCTGCCTTGGCTGGGATAGATAGACAGATAGATATAAGGACAGACAGACATATAGCTTTTCCTTACATAGGACTGACAGAAGCCACAACAGCCAACAGTGGTAGATAACTGGGTCTGGTGTGTGAGGCTCCGGGATCGATACCAACAGCGATAACAAGGCTTCTTTATTTCAAGGACGTGATGCATTCGTTGGCTGAGTTATTTTGTTCGCTAATGTTTTAAGTACCGGTATATCATTAAGTATTCTCTCTCTCTCTCTCTCTCTCTCTCTCTCTCTCTCTCTCTCTCTCTCTGGGAAATGTAGTTAAAAATCATAATGATAAATACAGTTGTTAATACTTGTACAGGGCACATTTATATCTATTTTATTAATAAGGGATGGACTGGTGCAAATGCATAAGACCGATATCATCATCATCATCATCATCATCATCACCCCACCCGCAACACGCCACCCACCTTTATATAGCCCGCCACCTCGCCCCTGCATCTTGTTCCTGGTCTGTGTCAAAGGTATGAATTTCACCACCAAGCCAAAGCAAGGAAGTCACTGGCCATGCCAACATATGCAGGACCAGGCCAATATTTAACCCTCTCATGCTGGCACAGCTCTAGTACTGTAGTCTATTCCAGCTAACGCCTGACGGTTACATTCAGGTGAGTGAGTCATAGGAGCTACACACTGTTATATTGTCATCATTAACCCTCTCATCGTCGGCACAACTCTAATACCGTTATTTTAGGCCAGCTAACGCCACAACAATGTATTCACTGGACTGGCTACGTCACACTTTGTTAACAATACCACCATCAACCCTGCCATGCTCGGGCCAACTCTAGTCTTTTACTGCAGCTAACGTCTGACGCTTGACTTAAACCGGAGAGGGAGTCACAGGAGCCAGTGGACAGACAAAAAAAAAATCATCCTGGATTTATTGTGGACACTCTGGAACCTAAAGTATAAATGGAATGATGTAGTGAAAGATGATTTTATGCGTTAAAAATGAAAAACTGCGAAAATGTACAATTAGAGAGACAGATGGATAAAGGAGAGGTGGACTGGATAGAGGGCTACATAGACAATAGTATTCAAAGATACAACATATATATGTGATTCAATAGCTTTATTATTGACTGGAAGGATAAAGAAATAGATAGATGGATGGATGACTAACGCGTTGGACAAATAGATAAATATATAAATAGACAGTTAATACGGCTACAACAGCTAACACTGGGTCTGGTTAGTGAGGCCCGGGATCAAAGTCAGTAAAGTGAGCACGAGGTTTATAATTCTTATTTAGTGCCACTGCTTATTTTGAGTTTAATATTCTTATCTCTGATCTTTCTCTGTTCTTTTTTTAAATCTCTCTCTCTCTCTCTCTCTCTCTCTCTCTCTCATGTATGTAACGACGGCACCGCACTAGTAAAGGATACGGTTCTCAAAACTTTATTTCTCTCTTTTCATTCTCTTACTTTGTAGTAGCTAACATTTTTAATTTTGTTTTTAAAAATTGCATGCACTCTTTTACACACACACACACACACACTGCATTTCTTCCTCACGCACCTTCATTCACACTTATCAAAAACTCATGCTGGTCCTACGCAGACTCACATCTGTTTCCAATAACACAATTACTTTGTTCTCAATCTTCCTCTCCCCCTGCTCCCACAAATAACCACCACAGCCACCCAGGAACACAATCACAATAACATATCCAAACAACACATATGTCAAAGTAAAAAAAGTTGGTAGAGATCTGTGTTATGCAGTGGAAAAAACTCGATGATGATGATGATGATGATGGTTATGATGATAGTGGTGATATTCATGATGATATATAATATAATAGGCTGACGAAATGATAGGGAAATAGACAGCTAGGTGGGCAGATAGGTAGAAACCACACGAGGCAACACAGGTAGATAACTGGGTTTGGTTAGTGAAGCACAGAACTGAACCATGCATTCACCATCGGTTTCTTTTCCATATTTCAAGCCACAGTTGGTAACTTATGACTTCTTTTGTTTCCTTTGTCTTCACATATACATAATTCTCTCTCTCTCTCTCTCTCTCTCTCTCTCTCTCTCTCTCTCTCTCTCTCTCTCTCTCAAAACAAAGTAGGGTACTGATGATGATATGATGATGATGATGATGATGATGAAAATGATTTTTTTACATGCAGGAGTTGATGCAATTCTTTGTGAATACTGTTACATTTTCTCACTATAATTAACAGAGTAAAACATGAACTATGATAAGTGCCGTAAGAATATGTGCAAATAATAATTAACCAACATAACTGGAGCAAACAGATGCCTCCCGGCCAGAAAGGAAGAGGGGCCTGATCCGTGACTGAGATCCAGGTTTCGATTCCATAAAAGAAGGGACGCTTCTTTAAGTTTCATTTATTTTTAATTTCCTCCGCTAAGGAGGTTATGTCTTACCCCGCGTTGGTTTGTTTTTCTGTCTGTTAGCAGGACTGTGTGAACGGATTTTGATGAAATTTTGTGGAAGGGTTAGCCATGGGCCAAGGAAGAAAGTATTAAATTTATGGGCGGATCCGCATCCGGATTATCCCGCATAATATCTCCTCAATGAATTTCAATGAAATTTTCTGGAAAGATGGGCCAATGACAAAGAAAATTTGATTAAATTTGGGGGCGAATCCGGATGAGGATCAGCATCCTTTATCCACGGATCTGGGTCCGGGATTAGTCAGAAAGTTGCGAACGGATTTTCATGAACTTTAAAAGAAGGATGGGCCATGGGCCATGGAAGAAATGATCAAATTTTGCGGCGGATCCGGATCTGGATTTTCCCGCACAATACCTCAAAAAATTTTCAATGAATTTCAGTGTAACTTTGTGGAAAGGTGGGCCATGGACCAACAAAGAATTTTTAAAGTATGGGGCGGATCCAGAGCCTATATCCATGGATCCGGATTCGGATCTTTTTTAATGGCAAAGGCATTGGCGGAGGTATGCGCTCTCTAAGAGCTTCATGATTTTATAAATAAAATTGCTCGATCCTCATAAAAGACAGCTTCTGTTGATAATTGTTGTTGTAGCGTGGTTGTTGTTATTTGGTTACTGTGTGGTAAAACACACACACACACACACACACACACACACACACACACACACACACACACACACACTATTCTTCCGATTACCGCATTTTCATCCACTTCCTTTCCCCCAGTAATACTTCCAGCCCTTTCTGACCCTACTCAGTAACAACCCCTCCTCCCGCAACACGCCACCCACCTTTATATAGCCCGCCACCTCGCCCCTACATCTTGTTCCTGGTCTGTGTCAAAGGTATGAATTACACCACCAAGCCAAAGCAAGGAAGTCACTGGCCATGCCAACATATGCAGGACCAGGCCAATATTTAACCCTCTCATGCTGGCACAGCTCTAGTACTGTAGTCTATTCCAGCTAACGCCTCACGGTTACTTTCAGGTGAGTGAGTCATAGGAGTTACACACTGTTATATTGTCATCATTAACCCTCTCATCGTCGGCACAACTCTAATACCGTTATTTTAGGCCAGCTAACGCCACAACAATGTATTCACTGGACTGGCTACGTCACACTTTGTTAACAATACCACCATCAACCCTGCCATGCTCGGGCCAACTCTAGTCTTTTACTGCAGGTACCGTCTGACGCTTGACTTAAACCGGAGAGGGAGTCACAGGAGCCAGTGGACAGACAGCCAAACACCTGGATTAACTCTGGAACAAAGTATGCAGATAAATGGCCAGATAGACTGAACGATAATTAAAGACATACATTTGAGGAGGAAAGGTGGACAAATAAAGAGACAGACTGATAGATAAATAGTGGGCTGGACTGAGAGATGCCTAATAAATGCATACGGAGATACGGATTCCAGGACTCAATAGATACCTTATTGACTGGATGGAAAAATTAACATATATAGATGGACTGATAATTGGTGGGTTGGACACAAAGATTAATATTTAAGTAGACAGATATTACGGCTGATAAACAGAAACCGCTACAGCCAACAGTGCTGGACAACTGGCTCGGGTTACTGAGGCCACGGATCCAAACCAGTATTATCAGCGTCGTTTTTTTTTTTCTTTTACGCCATGGCTCTATATTGAGACTTAGCTTTGTTCTTTGTTTCTGTTCTCATAACTTTGTTTTAACCTCTCTCTCTCTCTCTCTCTCTCTCTCATAGGTAACTGCACCAGTAATGGATAGGGTGTCAGACACTGTCTTCCTCTCTGAACATGCATTCATTTTTAATAATTAATATCGATTGTTTTAATCAAAATACTCACACGCACTCTTTTATATACTGCCAACACACACACACACACACACATACACACACACACACACACACATTCGTCAACAATGCACTCGCTCCACACGCCCCTTCACACGCACATATAAAACACGCACACTTATAATCCTACGCTTACCCACATCTACTTTTTAATAATACGGTTACCACGTTCTCAGACTTCCTCTCCTCCTCCTCTCATAAACAACCACCACAGCCACCCAGGAACACAAAAACACTAACATATCCTAACAACAAATAGGTCAGAGTGGAGAAAGTTGGCAGAGATCTGTGTTATGTAGTGGAAGGATACTGGATGATGATGATGATGATGATATGATTCACAAACTCGAGTTTATACATTCCTTTTTAAATAATCGAATAATTTTTTGGTTATAAACAGCCTTAAACCTGTAACATGATAAACATGAATGTGTACATAAGAAGTAAATATAAGAAGAGGAAACAGAAGCCTCACGGGCACAAGAGGAAGAGGGTCCTGGTCCGAGACTGAGAACCAGGTGTCGATTCAAGTAGACCATGAGGCTTCTTATGTTTTTGTTTTTTTCTCTATGTATGAAACTATTATTTACGAGGAATTAAATGGAGAGACAGACTGACTGGCAAATGAGGAAGTGAAGGAGCATTGTTATGTGGATATGGATGTGACAGAAAGCATTAGGAGAAATACACTGAGGTGGTTTGGCCATGTGGAGAGGGTGGAGAGTGAGAGACTAACAAGGAAAGTGTATGTGGGAGGTGGAGAGGAGGAGAAGGAGGGGGAGAACAAGGATGAGATGGAGTGATGAAGTGGAGAGGTATATGAGAGAGGGGGACGTAAGCTGGGGGAGGGCATCGAAATAGCAAGAGACAGGGCGACAAGGTGACAATTTATTTGTGGCCATCCCTTCCAGGATTCTGGAGCCTGGCTATGGATAGATATTTTAAAAAAACATATATTATGTGGGGAGACTGGAAACAAGCGAGTCGAATTTGATGTGGATAGATCAAAAATTAAGGTCACGAATCACGGTCAAAACACGGAGTGATGGCGTTACCTCGCAGCCACCTGCTTCGAAAAGATCAGAGTTGGCAGATACATTATATGGGACGATGGCAAGATACGCCACCTGGTTCAGTAAGATCAGTCACATTATGTGGCAGCATGGCAAGATACGCCACCTAGTTCAGGAAAATCAGAGTCACATATGTGGCAGCATGGCAAGATACGCCACCTGATTCAGTAAGATCGGTCACATTATGTGGCAGCATGGCAAGATACGCCACCTGGTTCAGTAAGATCAGAGTCACATTATGTGGCAGCATGGCAAGATACGCCACCTGATTCAGTAAGATCAGAGGCACATTATATGGCAGCATGGCAAGATACACCACCTGATTCAGTAAGATCAGAGGCACATTATGTGGCAGCATGGCAAGATACGCCACCTGATTCAGTAAGATCAGAGTCACATTATATGGCAGCATGGCAAGATACGCCACCTGATTCAGTAAGATCAGAGTCACATTATGTGGCAGCATGGCAAGATACGCCACCTGATTCAGTAAGATCAGAGTCACATTATGTGACAGCATGGCAAGATACGCCACCTGATTCAGTAAGATCAGTGTCACATTATGTGGCAGCATGGCAAGATACGCCACCTGATTCACTAAGATCAGAGTCACATTATGTGGCAGCATGGCAAGATACGCCACCTGATTCAGTAAGATCAGAGTCACATTATGTGGCAGCATGGCAAGATACGCCACCTGATTCAGTAAGATCAGAGTCACATTATGTGGCAGCATGGCAAGATACGCCACCTGATTCAGTAAGATCAGAGTCACATTATGTGGCAGCATGGCAAGATACGCAACCTGATTCAGTAAGATCAGAGTCACATTATGTGGCAGCATGGCAAGATACGCCACCTGATTCACTAAGATCAGAGTCACATTATGTGGCAGCATGGCAAGATACCCCACCTGATTCAGTAAGATCAGAGGCACATTATGTGGCAGCATGGCAAGATACGTCACCTGATTCAGTAATATCAGAGTCACATTATGTGGCAGCATGGCAAGATACCCCACCTGATTCAGTAAGATCAGAGGCACATTATATGGCAGCATGGCAAGATACGCCACCTGATTCAGTAAGATCAGAGGCACGTTATGTGGCAGCATGGCAAGATACGCCACCTGATTCAGTAAGATCAGAGGCACATTATGTGGCAGCATGGCAAGATACGCCACCTGATTCAGTAAGATCAGAGGCACATTATGTGGCAGCATGGCATGATACGCCACCTGATTCAGTAAGATCAGAGTCACCTTATGTGGCAGCATGGCAAGATACGCCACCTGATTCACTAAGATCAGAGTCACATTATGTGGCAGCATGGCAAGATACGCCACCTGATTCAGTAAGATCAGAGTCACTATGTGGCAGCATGGCAAGATACGCCACCTGATTCACTAAGATCAGAGTCACATTATGTGGCAGCATGGTAAGATACGCCACCTGATTCAGTAAGATCAGAGTCACATTATGTGGCAGCATGGCAAGATACGCCACCTGATTCAGTAAGATCAGAGTCACATTATGTGGCAGCATGGCAAGATACGCCACCTGATTCAGTAAGATCAGAGTCACATTATGTGGCAGCATGGCAAGATACGCCACCTGATTCAGTAAGATCAGTCACATTATGTGGCACATGGCAAGATACGCCACCTGATTCAGTAAGACCAGAGTCACATTATGTGGCAGCATGGCAAGATACGCCACCTGATTCACTAAGATCAGAGTCACATTATGTGGCAGCATGGCGAGATACGCCACCTGATTCAGTAAGATCAGAGTCACATTATGTGACAGCATGGCAAGATACGCCACCTGATTCAGTAAGATCAGAGTCACATTATGTGGCAGCATGGCAAGATACGCCACCTGATTCAGTAAGATCAGAGTCACATTATGTGGCAGCATGGCAAGATACGCCACCTGATTCAGTAAGATCAGAGTCACATTATGTGGCAGCATGGCAAGATACCCCACCTGATTCAGTAAGATCAGAGGCACATTATGTGGCAGCATGGCAAGATACGCCACCTGATTCAGTAAGATCAGAGGCACATTATGTGGCAGCATGGCAAGATACGCCACCTGATTCAGTAAGATCAGAGGCACATTATGTGGCAGCATGGCAAGATACGCCACCTGATTCACTAAGATCAGAGGCACATTATGTGGCAGCATGGCAAGATACGCCACCTGATTCAGTAAGATCAGAGGCACATTATGTGGCAGCATGGCAAGATACGCCACCTGATTCAGTAAGATCAGTCACATTATGTGGCAGCATGGCAAGATACGCCACCTGATTCAGTAAGATCAGAGTCACATTTTGTGGCAGCATGGCAAGATACGCCACTTGATTCAGTAAGATCAGAGTCACATTATGTGGCAGCATGGCAAGATACGCCACCTGATTCAGTAAGATCAGAGTCACATTATGTGGCAGCATGGCAAGATACACTTCGATATTGGTGCAGGTCCAGCAAAGGTCAAGGTCAACGTCCAGGCGCGGGGTCGCTGATCTTTCTGAAAAGTTTTAATATAATTCTTTGTTTCCAGTAACTAAGGACCAATCATGCTACCCACAACACGCCACCCTCCCTCATATACTTCTCTATCTTGTTCTTGGTCTGTCTCAAAGGTATAAATTACAACACAAAGCCAAAGCAAGGAAGTCGCTTTCCATCACAACCACTGAACATATGCAGGAGGCAAATATTTAACCCTCTCATGGTCAGCGCAGCTCTAGTGTTCCGTTCCAGCTGACATCAGACGATTGTGTAATGGTGAGAGTGAGTCACAGGAGCCTGAGTGTGCATACAAGAGACGGAACAGCAAACCTTAATTAACTGGAGGATATGCGTAGGTAGCACATTATTACATACGCAGATAGAGACATAGACTGATTGGCAATGAAATAAAGATAAACGGACTGTTAGGCTGACAAAGACAGAAAACTAGATAGGTACATAGATACGTAGTGTGGTTGGGGGAGAGGGAGGGAGAGAGAGAGAGAGAGAGAGAGAGAGAGAGAGAGAGAGAGAGAGAGAGAGAGAGAGAGAGAGAATACATATGTAATTACACACATGCAATGAAGACCTGAAGGACGGTGGAAGAAGGCGTGGTAAATGCATCAGTGATTGGCTAAAGAGATTAATACGTAAACTGATAAAAACAGGCAAATAAATAGCGGATGAATAAAAGACAAAGGAATAGATAAACTGTAAGGCACCTGGACAGAAACCACAACAGCCAACACAGGTAGATAACTGGGTGTGGTTAGTGAGACCCGGGATCCAACCAGGCTTGTAATGTGGTTTCTTTTAAACATTTCAGGCCCAGTTCGGCACTTGGACTGAACTTTTGATTTTTGTTTGCGTGTTCTATTGTTGTTTTATTATGTACGTGTGTATGAGGCCAATAAAATCCTGCGTCGTCAGCTGCAATAACACATCAAGTCGTACATCCTCGGCCAAAACGTTAAATGGGATAGTTTTGACATTTTTGCTGCGCCATATTTCTCTCTTCAACAGTGTAAAATCGTGTGACGTCACCGGAAATAAACTGCAAGCAGGTAATTGGCAGCCAAAGGTTAAACGCATTTTGATGAGGCCAACCTGGATGAACTCTGGGATTGGGATTGGGTGTCGGGTAAATAAGTCAGAGAAAAAAATAAAAAAATAAATATATGTGCTGACAGTGACATAAGTAAAGAGAGAGAGAGAGAGAGAGAGAGAGAGAGAGACGAATTTACTTACTGTGGTAAATATACGTACATCAACAGACAGACAAACAGACAGACAGTTAAGGAGATAAGGAAATATGTATACAGATAAGTAGACTGACTTTCCTTACCTATGAGGGACAGAAGCCACTACAGTCAGCACAGGTACATAACTGGGTCTGTTTAGTGAGGTCCGGGATCGAACCTGTCTACTCATTAGGCTTCTTTTTTACATTTAATGTATTTTTATTCTCTGCCTGTCATGATATCCTTAGATTTCTTCACCTTCGTCTCTCTCTCTCTCTCTCTCTCTCCCTCTCTCTGCCAGGACTAAGCCCTTCACACCGATGACTTTCTTTGTCACTGTATTCTTGCTACTCCCAGATGACTTTATTCAGCTGAGGAGAGACATTTCCAGCTGGAGGAGTTAGATACGGCCTTAATCAACTCCTTCACTACTCCACTCCAATGAAATCCTGGAATAAAATCCTCTGGTAATAGCAAGACTAAAATTAAAACCACGTCATCGTACTGAAGGGCACAGGAACCGGAACCCTGACTGAGAACCAGATATCGATGGCCATTCCTGAATAATACTGCCTTTATAAGTTAACCCTCTCATGGTCAGGTCAGCTCTAGCATTTGATTCAAGCTGACGCTAGACGATTTTATTCAGCTTAGAGTGAGTCACAGCAGCCTTATCCGGTGTATACCGCTGTTACTACTATTTATTTACCTGTCTATTGCCACGCGCCTTAATACCATATGCAGAGGCCACAAACAAATCGCCTCCAAGTCACCTTGTCCTCTGCCATTTGGTTGCCCTCTCTCTAATAACCCCCCCTCTCATATATCTCTCCGCTCAATCCTTCCATTTCATCCTTGGTTCCCCCCTTCCCTCCTCCTTTTCTCCCCCTCCACCTCACTCACATATACTCTTCGAGTCAGTCTCTCATTCTCCATCTTCTCCACATGAAATTCTCACCGACGGGGAGACTGTAGTATTTAATTTCCGCTAACACAGACGATTTTATTCAGGTGAGAGTAAGTAATAGCAGCCTAAGTGCTTACCGTGTTTCCATAATTTATTGGTTCAGTTACTTGCTTTGTTTTTTTCTTTAGGTTCTTTCTTTACCATTCAGTACAAGCCCCAACACTCTGGGGAACACTGTCCCTGAAGGCCAAGCATGGAAGGGTGAAAAAACAAAATACATCGGTACCTTAGGGCATAGAAGGGGCAAAAGTTACTATCAGTACAAGCACAATAATGAACAAAGACACAATGGCACATACATGGTACAAAGTTGTTGTAGTAATTATTATTACTGGTTTTGAGATAAGCAAATTGGTACGTAGATAAACACATATGTACAGTAAATACGTATGCAGAGAAGGCACATATGCACACATACTTATACGTTTACATCTATGCATATATATATATATATATATATATATATATATATATATATATATATATATATATATATATATATATATATATATATTCACACACATGTAGCCACAGACATTCCGCATATACAGGATAGGTACCCATGTATAAAGATATGGGTATGTGTACAGGCGTGCATACATGTACATATGCTACATGCACATACATCCTATATTCATATATACATATACAGGGAGACATATATATAAACATAATCACTCTAAATAGACACAAATCAAGTCATATACACAGGTAGATAGACAAAGAAAAACAATATGCATTATAAAATTACCTCGATTCAAAATCCCAGCACAAGGACAATACATCCACATGTACCTGATGTGTACGTGTGTGGACAAAACACACACACACGCACAAGCACGCACACAGGCTTGCATATATACAGTATACTGTATGTAAGCACATTTTTTTTTTTTTATGTGCTCGACTCTGGGCACAGGCTTCACAGCCTGCTCCCAAGGCCCATTAGTCATTCTACATACCATACACCTCTTACATGTCACCACTTTGGCGCTAACACCCACAGTCCATATTGAATACATGGTAGGGCTGCCTCATACAGGACTGGTGTATTGGTATTAGCGGGGGTATTTTTACGACATGTCCTCTGGTAGATCGGTAAAGTTTGCTTTACATGAAATTCAAATCCTTAAACTGTTCCCTGCCCCAGCGGGGATTTGAACCTGGGTCCGGTAGGACCGCAGGCCACCTCTCTACACACACACACACACACACACATATATATATATATATATATATATACCAGAATGTCCCATCATTGTCCTAGTGCCAGGGCATTACAATGAAAGGAAGTCGGGGTGATGGGTGAGAATGTCATCGAGTACATCAAGATATGTTATGAAGTAGGCACACAAAGCAGAAAACAAGAGTCCAGGGGGTCTGAAGGGGGCAATAACTGGGCAGTTAACGATATGATGGGATAATGCTTCATCCATTGGACTGTGGCAGAGTTTACATGGCCTGTTGGCGGTCGGTCGTCCGATGATTTCCCCTGGGGAGCGATACCCCAAGCGAATGCGGGCGACGGCCACACCACAGCAGCGGGTGTGGGTGAGGTGCTTGCCATAGGTGTGTCTCACGCCACGGTAGGTGTCATTATGCTGGATGGTGACACTAGTGGGACGTTCAGCATCGGTACGCAGGGCTAGGTCCTCCCTGGACTCTTCGAGAAGGATTCTCTAGACAGTTGTCGTGGACTCAGGGAAGCGGATGGCAGCTAGGGAGAGCTTACAGGCAGCTCGGACCAGGCGATCTGCCTGGTCGTGGCGGATGTGACCAAAATGGGCTGGGATCCAAATAAAAGAAACCCTGATACCAAGAGCATGAGCCTGATGGAGGCAAGAGTAGAGGGAGGCGAAGAGAGGGGAGGGGAGTCGGGGGGGGGAGGGTTGCGAAATAGGGCAAGGGCAGCTTGGGAATCGCTGATGCTGAGACCTGGTAGGTGATTACACAGGATTACATAGGAAAGCAAACAGCAACAGACCTTATGGTCCTTTCCAGGCCGCTTGTTACAGAGAAAACTATGACTATAAGATCTAACTCTACATGCTGAAGGATAAGGATAGTAAAGCAAGAAGGCTTCCCCCACCACCAAACCCTCCAGGAAAAAGTGGGAAAAACCACCATGCAGCATGGAAAAACTGACATGGAAATTTCATAGGAAAAACTGGAAAGGAAAAGTCACATTCTATAATATTTTGTCTATAAGCTACCCGATTGAGAGAGAAGGAAGTCAAGGGCAGAGCGAACAGCAGATAATTCACACCGGGTACTGCTGGCCCAGTTGGCAAGGCGGTGGGAGGTGGAGAAGACGGGGGGAAGCAGAGTTAGTAAAGGCAATGCAAGCAGCTCCCGCCCGGCCGTTAGCGATGACAGAACCGTCAGTGTAGACGTGAATAGGATGGGAAGGGGAGGTGCGGGCCACGGAGTTAAAGGTTTCAGTGATGGAGAGCTGAGAAGATTGGTAAACGGTCAGAAGCAGTGGCAGAAGGTGTGTAGTGCACAGCAGGAGTCATACGTGTTCGGGTAGGGGGCAATGGGTCAGTAGGGATAGGGGTGACAAGATCAGCATGGATACTGGCGGGGATCACGGCCAGAAAGCTGGAGAGGACAGTTGAGTGTCGAACGAATTCTTTTTAGCCAGGATGCCAGGCCTGGCACGTGAGTACGCCGGATCCGGTCAAGGTGAGTGGAATCTGAGAGAAAGTCAACCAGTCGGGAGGAAAAGAATGGAGCAGGAGACGGAAACGTGGTCAGACACTGTGTGGCAAAGCAGACTCCAAGCATATGACTGCGATTGGTGATGGGACACAGACTGAGTTCATGGAGCATGTTAACTACTCTGGCAGACCTGGGGTGGAGAAGAATGAGACGCATCGCCCGATTTTGCACCGCTTCAGGTGGTCGGAGCTGTGCTGGGGGGACAAGAGAGACAGAGATAGCATGATAATCAAGTAGGGAGCAAATATATAACAGGTAACATGCTCGAGCGGCGGGGATGTTAACCCCGTGGGAGTCACAAGTGAGCGTGCTAAGGAGTTTAAGTCCGCGGTGGAGGCGGGTGCTGATGGAGGGTTATTAATCATTCATATCAGTTTACCAAAAAAATATTTATATTGTACATAAAGTAGGGATGATAACGTCATCTTTGATCGGACTAGTGTGTATATATATCACGCACATATATATTGAGAGAGAGAGAGAGAGAGAGAGAGAGAGAGAGAGAGAGAGAGAGAGGTTGATATTAAGTGAAACTAACAGAAATATGTATAGAGAAATAGCTTTTCCTTCCATAGGTTTGACAGAAGCCACAACAGTCAATACTGGTAGATATCTGGGTGTGGTTTGTGAGGGCCCGCCATCGATACCACCACCACAATGGGGCTTCTTTTTCCTTTACTATACATTGTTCCTTACCTGAGTTCGTTTTGTTCCTCATTGTTTTTCATGTAGAATTTTGTCACTCACATATACATACTGTCCATCATTTACAACTTTTGAAAATAAGCGTATAAATGATGTCGTTGCATCTATGTGTATATTAATAGGAAATTCTGTGGCCCATCAATATCCTTGTCAGGTATTCACACAGTGCCTGCGTCAGATTATTATTACACTTGCGATCGAGAAGTGAGAGCAGGTGTGTGTGTGTGTGTGTGTGTGTGTGTGTGTGTGTGTGTGTGTGTGTGTGTGTGTGTGTGTGTGTGTGTGTGTGTGTGTGTGTGTGTGTGTGTGTGTGTTAAAAATAAGTTTTAATCTGCTATAAATTAATTTTTGTGGATTGTTGAGATTCAGGCAATATATAGACTTGTTTCTTAAAGAACAATATGTCAAAGGTCAAGTCACAGACCAAGGGCAAAGTCTGACCTAGGAAAATCAACCACATCCTCAGTTGGCAAAAGAGGTGATGATGATGATGATGATGATGGAGTAGTGATGAGTGGCACTAAAGAGGCTTAAACCTTTGATGTCATCAGTTTCTATCAGCTGAGTATAACCATCCGTCATAAGCTGGAACAAAATAGGAAATACTTTATTCTCAGCCAAAACGTTACATGGAAAAGCTTTAACATTTTCTGCTCCAAATTTCTGCCTTTAACATAGTAAAATCGTGTGACGTCAGCGGAAATAAACTGCAAGGAGGTAATTGGCAGCCAAAGGGTTAAAGGCGTTTTGTTGTGGCCACCCTGGATGAACTCTGGGATTGGGACTGGGTGTAACTGATGGAGTACGAGATTGAGAAACAGATAAAACACACACACACACACACACACACACACACACACACACACACACAGTATATTATTACTAGATATGCTGACAGACAGATATACAAATACACAGACAAATAAACTGATACGTAAACATAGAAACACAGTTGTTTACATATAAAGGACAGAAGCCACTACAGTCAACACAGGAAGATAACTGAGTCTAGTTAGTGAGGCCCGGGATCGAACCCATGATGTTTCGGTGGTTTCTTCTTCTTGTATACAGCTTTTGTTTTTACATGTTGGTTTGTTTTAGTGCTTTGTTCGGTTAGATTCCTTAGGTTCTCTCTCTCTCTCTCTCTCTCTCTCTCTCTCTCTCTCTCTCTGGCAGTGTACACGGCACTTAATTCCATCAGTATTAACACTTTGCATACAACGCTATTTCCCTAACTCAGTCGATCAATATTCATCCATATATACTTTGCCTGTTGCACTGAGAAGATAAATGCTCCTATGATCGCCACACACTTCTCTTTCCTCTTTTCTTCTGGATAAGGAAGTTTTCACCGTTCCTTTTACAGAAACCCTAACAACCGATAGGGAAAGAAACCAGGTTTGTGACTGAGAACCAGGTTTCGATCCACAATGGGCATGTGGTTTCTTTTTTAATTACCCTTTAATAACTATCACCAATGCTTCACATGATGAATAGTCTTTACAACATCCATCAGGTATCCTTCCACACCAAACATATCCAACAATTCCATCCAGGGAAACAACCACATGGCTTACTGAGTTTCCATCATTTTCGGCCTAATACCAGTACTGGGGCTTATTTTTCTTAAATACATTTTTATACTGAAGCACTACTATAGTCTCACCAATCTAAAACCAAGGTTTGGGTGGGGTCTGGCGCTGGGTGCAACCATGCCATACTTCCTAAACGAGCGATGAGTAGATTCTGTTATATATGTAATAGGCATCACAGATAGGTACACACATACTAATACAATATAAACGTAAGTATTCTAGCATGTCAAAGGAAGATAAACTTGTAATGCATATGGCTCTTGTACATCAATAAAGAAACGTGGCATACATATTTTACAGTGGTGCTGAAAAAAAATGTAGTTACTTTTACCGACTTTCACGGTAGTTCTAAGTTGGGTAAGTAATGTAACAATTACGTTTATAATATAATTTGAAGGAATCAGTAGAACATACGCTATTTTCTTAATAGAAATAAACAAGTTAAAACACTCACGAGCGGCAACATCCAGATCCATTGAAGGGAGATTTAAGCTTCTGTCACGTGCTTCCACTGTTCACTTTCTGTTATATATATAACTTAAATTATATTTATAATTTAAATTAGTTTGTCTTTACACACACACACACACACACACACACACACACACACACATAAACACACACACAGACACACAGACACAGACACACACACACACACACACACACACACACAAGTGGGTGAAGTCATGTCAGGCCAGGTGGCGAGATGTGACCGGCGAACTCTAACGGTGTCAGGTCAGCCACTAGCCAATCAGAGTATAGGAAACAAGGCAGCGCTGTACGCCGGGAAATCCCCGGCTGGACTCCACCCAAACCTTGGTTTTAGATTGGTGAGACTATATGTAATATATTCATCAGGTGTTCATTGACCTCTAGCATCTCCATCACCTTCCATAATACATCCCTATTTCCTCTGTCAAACTTAATCCTAAAATGCAGCTATATATGCTTTCTCCACCACCTACACTGTTGCAAATATGCCATCTACACATCCATTACCACTCTAAAAATTACCATGTTCCTCACACACCAAACACTCTGATATCTGCCTTATATTTATCACTGTTCTTCCAAATACCTTTGTTACAACACTCAGCAGACTTATTCCATAATAACATCAGCACTCCCTTCTGCCACCTCTTATACCAAGGTAATATTACAACCTTTTTCTCTTCCACGGGTACAGTTCTATTAATCCAGGCATTTTGACATATTACCCACAGACAGTTCACTGCACTCTCTCCACCACATTGTATCATTTCTGCATATGTTTCGTTTCGTTTCGTTTTTTAAAGGCTCCAACATGCTTGCATGCGTTGGCGTTGGTCACCTAATGGCGGCTCTTCATGCTGCACGATCCATTGCAGCCTCCCTGTTCAGTCCCTTAACCCTTAGGTCACACTTAATGACCTCGCCCCATGTCTTTCTCGGTCTACCCCTCATAACCCCACCACCAATATTAACACTTCTCGCCTTCCTCACCCAATTATCATCCCCCATCCTCTCCACATGTCCAAACCATCTCAATCTACCTCTCCTCATCACAACACCAATACACTTCAATCCCATCCTACTTTTCAACTCATCCATCATAAACCCAGCCCCCCCTCCCTCCAGACCTTACACGCAGGGACGCACTACACATGCACCTAATCATTGTCATTTCTGTACGTCTGAGCCGCCGAATATCCTCCTCCTTTACTGCCCAGGTCTCACTACCTGAAAACAATTTAGGATAAACACACTTAAGTATAAACAGACTAAACAGAAACCTCACACACACACAGGAAGAGACTCCTGAGCCATCACTATCTACCAAGATTCGATTCCAGATCTTCAGTGGTTTCCTTTTTAATTTCTTTTTCGTCCTTTTTTTTAAGAAACCTATAAAAGACTGGAGATACTTGGTCGTGAGTAGTTGTTGTTGTATTAACTGTTCTGTATGTGAGGTAAAGATTTAGCGTGCAAGCAGACTCTTTATCGCACTCCCTCCTTACTCTGTCTGTCTGTCTGTCTCCATCCCTCCTTGTCTCACTACCTCCCTCCCTCTTTCCCTCCTAATCTCTCTCTCTCTCTCTCTCTCTCTCTCTCTCTGACTGCAGTAACACTTGACTACGATAATGTGTGTGTGTGTGTGTGTGTGTGTGTGTGTGTGTGTGTGTGTGTGTGTGTGTGTGTGAAAAAGAACAGGTGTTTAGCTTAGTCACTGCATTTGGTGGAAGGGTTCAGGGTAAGCCAAGGGATTGACCATTTGGTTTTGAGAACAACAGGTCAAAGGACAAGGCCACAGGGTTAGGTTAAACTTTGACCTAGCAATATCGACGTAAAATTTTGTATTCTCTTTAAACCCAACTCGGTGTACGAACTGAGGGCAAATGAAGAACTAACTTAATTTTGAGGTCAGTCAGTCGAAAGTCAAGGTCACAGGGCAAGGTCAGACATCAACCCGTGTGTCTTTATGTGAAGAAAATAACGAAGTGATTTTTAATGAACCACTCTTAGGTCAATAAAATCGTCTGGCGTTAGCTGGAACAGAATACTAGAGGCATCGTGACCATGAAAGAGTTAATTATTCACTTAAGTTTACCAAGGCTTTACTTAGGGATGGAAGAGTGATGCTGTGGCTGCCTTGGCTGGGATAGATAGACAGATAGATATAAGGACAGATAGACATATAGCTTTTCCTTACATAGGACTGACAGAAGCCACAACAGCCAACAGTGGTAGATAACTGGGTCTGGTGTGTGAGGCTCCGGGATCGATACCAAGTCAGTAAATGGGCTTCTTTATTAAAAAGACGTGATGCATTCGTTAGCCGAGTTATTCTGTTCGTTTATGTCTTCCGTATATCATACCTCTCTCTCTCTCTCTCTCTCTCTCTCTGTCTCTCTCTCTCTCTCTCTGCGCCACTGTACAGCACTTTCCTTTAATATATTAATATTTTCCATACCACGTTGTATCCCTAACTCTATGTATAAGTATCCTACAATATATATTTTGCCTGTTACAATGAGAATATAAGTATTCCTATGATTGCTACGCGCTTCTCTTTCCCCTTTTCCTCTGTATAAAGAATGAAATTTTATCAGGTTGTGGCAGTTCCTTTAATAGAAAGCCACACAACTGACAGGGAAAGAAACCAGATTTATGACTGAGAACCAGGTTTCAATCCATTTTAAAACACAGGGTTTCTCATTTTCATTACTACTTAATGATTTACACCATTGCTTCACATAACAAATTCTCTTTACAACCTTCATCACTTTTCCTTCCACACTGGAAACAACTTCCATCCAGGGAAAGAACCAGATGTGTGACTGAGAACCAGGAGTTGATCTAATATCGGTAATGGGGATTATTTTTCATTTACCCTTACTAATTAGGTGGTGGCGACCATCATCCACTCACTTGATGTAGTGCTGCCTACTTCTTCCTTAGCCTTTATCATTCTTTTTCTGTGCCGGCCCTCCTCTCTTCCTATTTCTCCCATCTTTCCTGTCACTTCTTATTGGTTTTCTTTCCTTTACAGGTGGCTTTACATTGAGTGACAAGCCAAATGGTTTCCTGTAAGCCAAGAAACCATTTACAACGCTGGGTGGTAACCATACAACCAAACCATACGTGCTCCCTACGTGTCAACAAGTGGGTTGGTGGAGGGTTAGTGCCCCTCCCCGTAAAACAAATAACTCAGAGTCAAATGGCCACCCCTTACAGAATTATGGCGTCTGGCAATAGATAGATAGATAGAATTCACTCTCTTGCTTCTCATACATGAACACTACTATATGCATAACATATCAGGTTACTGTTCACATCATGAACTTCCAACACGTTTTATAATTCATTCCCATTTCCTCATTCAAACTTAATCAACAAATAAATCTGCACATGCTTTCTCCACTGCTTATACTGCTGTTAGTATACGCTGACGATATTCTTTACCACACAAAAATTTACCCTGTTCCTCACTCACCAAACACTCTGATATCCGTCTTACCTTTATCACTGTTCTTCCAAATACCTTTGCTACAACACTCAGCAGACTTATTCCATAATTACTTCAGCACTCCCTTCTGCCACCTCTTGTACCAAGGTAATATTACAACCTTTTTCTCTTCCACGGGTACAGTTCTATTAATCCAGGCATATTGACATATTACCCACAGACAGTTCACTGCACTCTCTCCACCACATTGTATCATTTCTGCATATAACTGACAACAATTTACGATAAACACACTTAAGCATAAACAGACTAAACAGAAACCTCACACACACACAGCAAGAGGCTCCTGAGCCATCACTATCTACCAGGATTCCATTCCTAGGTCTATAGTGGTTTCTTTTTTCTTTCCTTTTCTTGTTTTATAATCTATAATTTACTGGAGATGCAATTAGTCGTGAGTAATTATTATTGTATTAATTGTTCTGTATGTGAGAAAAAGATTTAACTTGCAAGCAGACTCTCTCTCGCTCTCCCTCCCTTGTCTGTTTGCCTCTCTCTCTCTCTCTCTCTCTCTCTCTCTCTCTCTCTCTCCTTGACTAGGAGTGTGTGTGTGTGTGTGTGTGTGTGTGTGTGTGAAAACAGGTGTTTGCCTTATTCATTGCATTTCGTGGAAGGGTTCAGGATAAACCAAGGGGCTGACCGTTTGATTTTGAAAACAATAAGTCAAAGGACAAGGCCACAGGGTTAGGTTAAACTTTGACCTAGCAATATCGACGTACAATTATGTATTCTATTTTAACCAAACTTGGTGTACGAACTGAGGGCAAATGAAGAACTAACTTAATTTTGAGGTCAGTCAGTCGAAAGTTAAGGTCACAGGGCAAGGTCAGACATCAACCCGTGTGTCTTTATGTGAAGAAAATAACGAAGTGATTTTTAATGAACCACTCTTAGGTCAATAAAATCGTCTGGCGTTAGCTGGAACAGAATACTAGAGGCATCGTGACCATGAAAGAGTTAATTATTCACGTAAGTTTACCAAGGCTTTACTTAGGGATGGAAGAGTGATGCTGTGGCTGCCTTGGCTGGGATAGATAGACAGATAGATATAAGGACAGATAGACATATAGCTTTTCCTTACATAGGACTGACAGAAGCCACAACAGCCAACAGTGGTAGATAACTGGGTCTGGTGTGTCAGGCTCCGAGATCGATACCAGGTCAGCAAATAGGCTTCTTTATTACAAGGAAGTGATGCATTCGTTAGCTGAATTATTTTGTTGGTTAACATTATCCTTATAGCATTAATCATTCTCTCTCTCTCTCTCTGCGCCAGTGTACAGTACGTTCCTTCAGTAATGTTAATATTTTCCATACCACGTTATATCCCTAACTCTATGTATAAGGTACCTACAACATTATATTTTTCCTGTTACAATGAGAATATAAATATTCCTACGACTGCTACGCGCTTGTCTTTCCTCTTTTCTCTGTATAAGGAATGAAAATTTATCAGGTTGTTGCCGTTCCTTTAGTAGAAAACCTCTCATTCAAAAGGGAAAGAAACAAAATCTTTAATTGAGAACCATGCCTCCATCCATTCAAAACAGGGTTTCTCCTTTTTATCATTATTGAATTATTTACACCACTGCTTCATGTTAAATATCTTTACAACCTTCATCACTTTCCTTCCACACGGGAAACAACTTCCATCCAGGGAAAGAACCAGATGTGTGACTGAAAACCAGGAGTTGATCTAATACCGGAAAGTGGAATTATTTTTTATTAACCCAGATTAATTTACTCTCTTGCTTTTCATATATGAACACTACTGTCTGCAACATTCACCAGGTGTCTAGTAACATCATAAACATGTTTCATAATTCATCCCCACTTCCTGTTAAACTTAAATCACAAATAAATCTCCATTTGATTCTGTATTATCTGTATTGCAGTAAATATGCACTGAGGACATCCATTACCACTCTAAAAATTACCCTGTCCCTCACTCACCAGTCTGATATCTGTCTTATCTTAATCACTGTTCTTCCAAATACCTTTTCTACAACACTCATCAGACTTATTCCATAATTACTTCAGCACTCCCTTCTGCCACCTCTTGTACCAAGGTAATATTACAACCTTTTTCTCTTCCACGGGTACAGTTCTATTAATCCAGGCATTTTGACATATTACCCACAGACAGTTCACTGCACTCTCTCCACCACATTGTATCATATCTGCATATACCTGACAACAATTTACGATAAACACACTTACGCATAAACACACTAAACACAAACCTCACACACACACAGGAATACGGTCCTAATCCAAGACACTCAACAAGGATTCGATTCTTGAAGTTGTCTTGGCTTCTTTTTCTCCTTTTTATGGTCATTTTTCTTTCTCGTGGCATTACCCTCAGCTCACAGCGAAGATTCTCCGTAGAGGTAATTCGTGTGTGTTGCAATTATCATTTAATTCTGTATGCAAGGAAACACTCTCTCTCTCTCTCTCTCTCTCTCTCTCTCTTGTTGTATCCTCTAAAAGATAGTCCGGACAAAAATAACTTTCATTCTTTACGTCCTTTTAACTTAACGATCCCTCCTCCTCCTCCTCCCCACAACAACATGCCACCCACCCTCCCTCATGCACTCCCCCACCTTGCCCCTCCATCTCGTTCTTGGTCTGCCTCAAAGGTATGAATTACAACATAAATCCAAAGCAAGGAAGTCACTGGCCATCGCAGCCACTGAACATATGGAAAAGGAGGCCAGCATTTAACTCTGTTGGTTTTGACAGCTGTTATGCTATACCCTACCTAATGACAGACGATGTTAGTCAGCTGAGTATGAGCATAGGAGCCTGACAGTGTTACAGTGTTAATACTGTCACTGTTAAAGCTGCCATTGTCCCAACAACTCTAATATTCTGTTCCTGATAACGCCACACGATTTTATTCAGATGAGAGTGCGTCACAGGAGCTTGGTTACTAAAAGACAACAAATAATACCCACCCGGGATGACCTCTGAGAAATACATTAGTAGACAGAAAGACACATAACAGAGTCTAAGGATGGACAAATAAAAGAGAGATTTACCAATCAGTAGTGTGTTGAAAAGATTACAGTGACACATAAATACACAGAATGTTGGGCAAATACATAAGCTGAAGAAAATAGAAATGGACAGTCAGGCATGTAGAAAGGTAGAAATCACTTCAGCCAACACAGGTAGATAACTGGGTCTGGTTAGTGAGGCCAGGGATTGAACGAAATGAGCTCGTGTGGTTTCTTTTTCATATATCAAGCCACAGTTCCTCACTCTGGCTCAATTTTGTTCTCTTTCTGTCTTTGCTTGTTTTACACAATCTCTCTCTCTCTCTCTCTCTCTCTCTCTCTCTCTCTCCCTGCCAGGACTAAGCCCTTCACACCGATGACTTTTTTTGTCATTGTATTCTTGCTACTCCCAGATGACTTTATTCAGCTGAGGAGAGACATTTCCAGCTGGAGGAGTTAGATACGGCCTTAATCAACTCCTTCACTACTCCACTCCAATGAAATCCTGGAATAAAATCCTCTGGTAATAGCAAGACTAAAATTAAAACCACGTCATCGTACTGAAGGGCACAGGAACCGGAACCCTGACTGAGAACCAGATATCGATGGCCATTCCTGAATAATACTGCCTTTATAAGTTAACCCTCTCATGGTCAGGTCAGCTCTAGCATTTTAGTCAAGCTGACGCCAGACGGTTTTATTCAGCTTAGAGTGAGTCACAGCAGCCTTATCGGGTGTATACCGCTGTTACTGCTATTTATTTACCTGTCTATTGCCACACGCCTTAATTCCGTAAGCGGAGGCCACAACCAAATCGCCTCCAGGTCACGTAGTCCTTTGCCATATGGCTGCCCTCTCTCCCCGCTTTAATATTATCTCACCGCACCATCCCTCCATCTCATGTTTAGACTCCCTCTCCTCCTCTCCTCCTCCACCTCACTCACATTCGTCTAGTCAGTCTCTCATTCCCCATCCTCTCCATATTAAGGATAGTAAAGAGCCAGGAGTGATGTTAATTGGATATTTGGTTTAAAGAATTTAGGTTAGGTCAGGTCAGAGTTATTGGGGGATTGTGGGTAAATAAAAGAAAAGACTGCCTGGCTTGTGACCACAGTACCATACATACATACATACTATACATACTACACATAATACCCATACACATATACATGCATATACATACAGACAGGCATTGCCAACATACATGACGGACTGGCGGGGAAAAATGCAGAATCAAGGAAGAGCTAAATGAGTGAGAAAGGAAAGCTGAGGAGATAAAGAGGGAGGGAGAGAAAAAAGGTTGAGGGAAGAGGAAGACGGTGAGAGAGATTAGCACAAGTTTTATCACAGTTACACCATCAATCACTTGAGGGAGGGAGAGAGAGAGAGAGAGAGAGATGGGGGGGGTAAAAGGAATACGTAATGCGGGAGGATAATCAAACTCTGCATATATATAGATTCTGCCTCTCTTTATGTTAAACTCGTTCCATCCACGTCCCTCCCTTCACCCATCTGATATTGTGTGTGTGTGTGTGTGTGTGTGTGTGTGTGTGTGTGTGTGTTGTAGGGAAACTGTGTTGCAGCTCAGAGTCTTACATACAAAAACAGATAAGTTGGGCATAACATATTACACAGATGAAACTTGAGCTCTGTCTTCTCAAACGTTTGCTGATACACACAAGATATCTTCCCAGGACGCATTTTCTGTTTTGCTATTTATAATTTACAAACTTTTTTTTATATAAATTTTTTTATTGATTTTTCGAACTAAATGGGTTAATTGTGTCCATCAAAACCCATTCAGTGTTAAAGGGTTTTCTTAAGTTGTCTAAAATTTATCTAGGGGTAAAAAGAACAGGTCATAAAATACGATATTGGACTCAAGATGTTATTTCACTTATTTCTGTCAATCAGGTGAATTGAAGTCAGGTGCACTGAGGCCTGGCGAAGTGAAGCCAGGTGTAAATGGAGTCACGTGCATGGGAGTCAGGTGTACTGGAGTTGGGTCCATTGTAGTCAGGTGCATTGGAGTCAAGTGCATTAAAGTCAGGTGCAGTCGTCTGGTGCATTCAAGTCGGGTGCACTCAAGTCAGGTTCATTCAAGAACGTCGGGTGCATTCAAGTAATTCAGGTGCATTCGCCACGTTCATTTAAGTACGTAGAGTGAGTTTAAGTAAATCAGGTGCACTCAAACAATTCAGATGCATTCAAGTCAGATGCTGTGGTGGACGTTAATATCAATCCACTTCCTTGGGATAAATAACGAAATATTTGACCAATGGCTTTTGCAACCCATTCATGCCATCTTCGGAACCAGGAAAACTTCCGAAAATATTGTGTAAGAGTGTCACAGTTTTTCGACTGAGGTGGAACGATAGTCCTGACGGCAGCTGTACAGCCTTGAGCAAAAGTTCGCCTTCACATCTCTACCGGGTGTGACAATGGAAGGTGTTACATGAGGTATTTTGATGTGATGGTAGTATGATGCACCTAAAAGAATATGTAAGAAGGAAGGAAGGGTATTCTGTCGCTTGAGGGGAAAGGTTAAAATAAGGAAGACCAGAAACATTTGCTAGAAGAATATTATCGGCAAAATGTATTCAGATCAGTTCGGCTTCACCACCACCAAGGGCGAAGCTGGATACACGCGATACAAGTACCGTTTGACTCCCCGTCACCTTTCTCTAGGGGGCCCTAAATATACATACCGTAAATAACGAAATATTACTCTATCACAAATTCAGTTCAAATGGAAATGTAGTGGAAAAATAAAATAAAACAAAATAAAATAATCAAATTTCGTGCGTGTTAAAGAGCAGGACTAACCAAGAACCAACATTATTTTGTATCTGCCGTATTTGTTTGGTGTTCAAGTGTGTTATCAATAGTGAAGTAATGCCTATACGGTTTTAACTGCCAGGTGTGAGTATATTACAATCCCGCTTAGCACCCTCACAAGGCCAGGCCCAGCACTGTCCATCACATTCACCCAGGGTCGGTATTTGTAAACTCTCCTAAACTTAAGACATTACATGAATACCTGTGTACACGTTTATATTCACTCATGCAGACACCAAACACTTCACCATCAAACCACAGTGAATAAAAAGGCAAAATAATATGCCGTTTTTACACCAACTCTGCCCAGCTTTAGGTCCTTTTGCAGTTCACGTACCTTTGCGGCAGAATATGACAATACTGTGGCTCTACATCCTTTCCATGGCACCTCTACGTGACTTGCATCATATTCTTAACTTGATCTAGTGTTACATATCTGCATTTAACAGGGATTCAGGGCAGTTCCAGGCAGAGAGAGAGAGAGAGAGAGAGAGAGAGAGAGAGAGAGTAAAGGTGGAGGAAGGAGGCAGACTGAAGGTGACATTTTAACGCTTAGGTGTGACAGCTTTTGGGAGAGAGGGATGGAGGGAAGGTAATGGAGAGAGAGGAGGGGGGGAAAGGGAAGGAAATGGAGCTGGGGGGGGGGGGAAGACGGGAGCAAGAATATTTGCAAAGGGGGCTAGGGAGGGGAGGTGGTAGGAGCTGGAAGGCGAGGGGAAGTGAGGGGAGAGGAGGAGTGACAGATGTAATGTAGAGTGGGGAGGGAAGAGGGGCGGTGGTACTTGAGAAAAGAGGAAGTGGGGAGAGGTAATGGAAGAAAGAGGTCTGTTTGAGAGACGGGAGGGGGGATGAAGGGGTGTGTGGGGTCAGAGGCAGCAACATAAAAGGAGAGAGAGAGAGAGAGAGAGAGAGAGAGAAAGAGAGAGAAAAAGAGTGTTCGGGATTTCACACTGAGAGTCGTTGCTATTCACATTGATTCTTTCGGCCAATATTTCTAACTGATAAGTTGCATAAAGTTCTTTTTTCATGTCGTACTGATAACATTACTATCCGTGTACAACTCCAAGTAGTTATTGGAAAATATTTTCATACGTTTCGTCCATTGTGTCAAAATGTAAAGACGAAGGTTGTAACGGTATTTTCATTAAGTATACATTCGTCTCCATCAACAACAGAGATGTATCCTGATCCCAATATAAGTGTCTGAAAGTAGCGAGAAATATAAAAAATATGTCTATATAATGAAGAAATATATACTCAGCTAAAGACGTGATATATTGAATTTTGTCCACTATTGTCCGTTCACTGTAACTTGGCCTAAGTTTGCCACCTCAAAGCAGGACTGTGCCAGGATATTAACACTTAGCACTAGTCACGAAGAAGTGCTATGGAAAGGATGTAGAGCCAAAACAGTGTCATTTTCCCCCACTGAGCTACGTGACATAAACAATAAAGAAAGGAAAAATTTGAGCCGAGCTAAAGAGAAAAAAGTACAGTCCGGGTAAAGCGTTTTATTAAGTACTAACAGGGGTACCCGGCGTTGCCCGGGCCAAAAAGGCGAACACTAATCCTATTTGTTCTAGTTCAGTCTTTCTTTCTACTCGAGAAAGACCATGTACCTCTAATGCTTCTGAAGAGGGATTATAAGAGGTTCAGGAACTTTCTATTTCAGCTTTCGCAGACTAACGCACAGTATTTGTGCGCACTTGTTTACTATTACCGGTGACCTCAAATGACCTTGGAGGTCAACCTCACATAGCCTATGTCCGAACTGGAGGTCATGTGAGTCTCCATGCCAAAAACTGGGCTGCAGGAGGTACCCGGGGTTGCCCAGGCCAAAAAGGCAAAAACACTACCGTTGACCTCAAATGACCCAGATCTGAAGTTTGACCCCCCTAACACCATCTTTGGGTCACCCTAATTCAGAATATATATGGGTCTGAGGGTCTCTGGCCCTTGGTTTGAGCGTGATTGAAGGACAAACAATGCAGCACTTTATAGATACATAGATAGATAGATGGATAGATAGATAGATAGATTCATGCCTCCTCTAGACGACTTTTTTCAGCTTAATGGGACCTCTTGTATTGAAGGGGTTAATGAGAGAGAGAGAGAGAGAGAGAGAGAGAGAGAGAGAGAGAGAGAGACGGTAAAATAAAGAAAAAAATATTACATTAGGAGTAAAAAGAGGAAAGCGGGTGGGGATGGGATTAAAAAAACGAGGAAAGGAAAGAAAAATATTTATTTAAAAAAACAGTATTTTAATGAACTGATGTGTTTACATCTGGCAAAGAAAATGTAGCGCTCTCTCTCTCTCTCTCTCTCTCTCTCTCTCTCTCTCTCTCTCTAAGCAACTGACAACATTATTCATCCTTCAGATCTATTGCAGCAGACAGATTCATATGTCGTGTTTTATTCTTATCTTTAACCGTCTGATAAGCTTAGATACGAAGCTTATACCTCGCCTTTCTTTGGTAACGTGGGTGATGTAAGATGTTTCCTCTCTCTCTCTCTCTCTCTCCATTCCTTGCTCTACCTCATCTGGTATGACAAGAGGGGAGACTAATTATTTCCCTCGTACTTGCTCTAATCCTTTACATGGTTCTTGCATACTTCCGTAACACTCATTTCTCAGCAATTTATTCCACAAGTTAGCCTTCAATATCCTCTTGTATGTTACTGATGCAACTCTATGTCGATAACAAAAGGAAATAAATAACATGCAGGAGAATGCCGTGTTGCAATAAGGATAATAAATCGCTGAGTAAACGAAGCCACGAAGCCAACAATGTAACTTATAATATGGCCAGATTCAGGTTATTTATTTCTTTTTATTATCCAGGATTGCATTAGTAACACACAGGAGGATATGGAGGCTAAGTATGCAAAATAAATCGTTGAACAACAAGTGTTACCAAACCTGCAAAAGCCACATGTAATATGATATGGAAAGATACTGAAAGCCGCCGTGAGAATGGTTCCGGTCCCGGAAAAATAGTTCCGGGCGCGTGAGAATAGTTCCTGCCCAGTAAGAACAGTTCCAGCCCCATGAGAATGGTTCCGGCCCTGCCAAAACGAAGAGGCTTTCTCCAATTTTTACCCAACTTGGTGGCCGGGTTGAGTGGCGCCTCATGACAAAAGTAACGGGATTTCACCACAGGTCAAACGTGCAGGTTACAGGGTAAGGTCAAAGTTGATGATGCATTGTGACACTGATCTTCAAGATATTGTTCTGAAACACAGCAGGTTTGGTCATGGCCGACCCCTCAACACAGCCACCAAATCTGGTTAAAATTGGACACAAACTGTTTGTTACCTCATGACCAGAACTGTTCTCAGGGCCGCCGTGGGAATAGTTCCGGTCCTGTAAGAATAGTTCCGGCCGTGACAAAACGAACAGATTTTCTTTGTTTTAACCAACATTGGTGGGTGTGTTGACGGACCGCTCATGACAAAATTTACTGTGTTCGAGCACAACAGATAATCGTCCAGAATTAAAGGATAAGGTCAAAGGTGATCATGCGTTGTGATGCTGACCTTTAAAATACTGGTCCGCAAAAGAGTAGGGCGTGTCATGGGCTACCCGTCAACATCTTTACGAAATATGGCTGAAATCGGATAAAAACTCGTCTTTGTCTCAAGACCAGAACTATTCTCACGGCGGCCATAAAAACAGTTCCAGTCCTGTGATGACAGTTCTGGCAGTTCTAAAACGATTACTTTTTTTCTGACTGGTAAAAAAAAAAAAAAAAAAAAAAAAAAAAAAAAAGCTGAAACGTGTGACAGACTGCTGATGAGAAAAGTTGCGGGTTTGAGCACAATAGGTCAGACATCCAGGTTACTTGGTAAATTGAAAGCTGATGATGCATTGTGACGTTGGTCCTGAAACACAGGTGTGAAAAAGAGAAGGTTTCGTCATGTGCCGCCCCTCAACACCTCCACCAAATTTGGCTAAAAACGGATAAAATCTCTTGGTTACCTCAAGGCCGGAATGACTCCTACGGGTCACCTTGCGAATAATTCCTGCCGTGCCAAAGCCAAGAGTCTTTCTTCGTTTTTAACTAAAGGGCAGGATCTGTTAACGGACCGCTTTAGACAAGAGTTCCTCGGTTTGAGTAGTATCCAGGAAAACGGGTAAGGTCAAATTTGATCATGCACTGTGACGTTGATTTAAGTTACTGTCCTAAAAAACAGCAGGTTTGTTTCATCATGGCCTGGCCCTTCACACCACCACAGAATGTGCTTAAAATATGATAAAAATTGTTTATCATCTCAAGGCCGGAGCTATTCTCGCTGCCGCCGTGAGAATAGTTAACCCCGTGAGAATATTTCATGCCAAAAGGAATAGTATAACACTGATTTTAACCAAATCTGGAAGTTGGATTGACAGCCCGCTTATAACAAAAGTTACAGTGTTTGAGCACACTGTTACAGGGCAAACTCAAATTTCATCATGTGCTGTGACGGTAATTTTCAAAATAAAGGTCTGAAAAAGACTAGATTTCGTCATGGGCCGACCCTCAGCACCTCCACCAAACTTGGATATAATCGGATAAGTCTCTCAGACCGGAACTCTTTCCACGGCCGCCAAGGAAATACTTCCGGCCCGTAAGAACAGTTCCGGCCGTGTCATAAAGAATAGTTTTTCTTCGACTTTAACCAATACTGAAGAATCTATAATTGTTCCCTGCCCCAGCCGGGATTCGAACTCGCGTCCCTCACATGCAATCTTTTGTTATTCTGCTGATGCAGAGTATTTTTATATTAAATTTATCATCATCATCATCATCATCATTCCGCCTCTTTCCCAACCAAAGGTGGGATGAGGCGGGATCAGAAAAAAAAAAAAAAAAAAACGGTAAAGGAAAAAATAATGAACAACATAGCTAATGAACTGAGCCTCAGATACACTGAAAAGAATAAGGTATAAAACACACACACACACACACAAGACCTCATAAAGCCACCTACAGCAATGATTTACGTCTTACAGTAAACACTAATTTACAAAGGCGTCAATGCACCTCAATATAATGGCCAAAATAGGAGGTAATCCAGTATTGTGTGTCCATCAGTCCTTAATTAGGTCACTGGCCAACCACTCAACAAGCAATTAGAGGGCACTGTAGGGTAATTAGGTGGGCGAGGTGGCGTAATTAATGGTAGTGGAGCTGCCACATTCTCTCTCTCTCTCTCTCTGTACTTCCATCACCCACAAAACAATCCTAAGAAAGTGTCAATTTATTATAATTCATTTTCAGTTCTCCCTCTCCGTTCCTTCTTTACTCTGTCCTACTACTCACATTTTTTGTTTCGTCTCTCCCTTTCCCGTTTTCTTCCGGATATTCACTCTTTCCTGTTTCCGTTGTTCCTTACTTGGTCCCTTAAAGTCTCCCGCTCTAACCAAAAATAAATAAATAAAATCGAGACATTGTATGGTTTGGTAATACATTTACAAGTCTCTCCACTGGCATTTGAACGAGTTCCACCTTTATTTGCAGTTACACGAGTCTCTCCTGTATTTACATTTACAAGCTTCTCCGACCTTTTTCACATATACACATGTCTACTCTTTACTGACGTTTACAAGCATGTTACCTTTATTCATATTTATAAGAGTTGCCCCTTTAATTACATATACACGTCTTCTTTTTATTCTTTGCGATTCTACCCTGTTTTCTATACTGTTGTGATGGTATGTTCCCCCCCCCCCCATTTCTCCCTTTTAATATTACCTGCAACAGTTGTGATGATGACCAGTACGGGTGAGAGGCACACGGGGGGGGGGGGATTGTGTTACTGTTACTTAATCAATTACTCAGCAACACACCTTATGAAATAACATCTGCGCGCTGGTTTGTTTCACTCCTATTCACTTTTATTTCCCGATATGGCCAGCCACGATTGCAATTGCGCGCGCTTGTGTGTGTGTGTGTGTGTGTGTGTGTGTAATTCTCTATGGATGACGTAATAGACCTTTTTACCTACGTTTCGTATTTCATTTTCTTACTGTTGCTTAAAATGTGATCTTCATTCGTGGAACTGAAAATTTATTGGGAATATTCGACACGTAATTTATTGACGAGTTCTGGATTTGGGCACCTGATGTGTCTATTAAAACGAGAGAGAGAGAGAGAGAGAGAGAGAGAGAGAGAGAGAGAGAGAGACTGTCGTTTTTTTTTTTTACTTTTTGTAACTAAAAGCCAGTATGACCATTTTACGTGGGGAGGGAAGACGTGGGGAAGAAAGAAGGGGGCGGAGGAGGAGGAGGTGGGGAGGAAGAAAAGAAATCGATTCCAGGATCAAATAAAAATTAAGAAATCATGAAAACAAAATGCTCTATCAGTTTTTCAAAGAATCAATTTGTCTGTAAAGTTTCGTTCATTGTACTCTACAGACATCCCACAGGTTTCGTTCACCATGCTATTTTTCCACAAAGTTTCGCTGAGCATCCCATAATTGCTCCACAAAGTTTCGCTCAACATGCCTTAATCATTCGTTTCTCTCAACAGTCTACAATTACTGCAAAGGTTCGCTCAGCAAACTATATTTCGTTTATTATGCCAATAATATTCCACAACGTTCCAATCAGCACGCTGCGATTATGCCATAATGTTTCGCTCAGCATGCCGTAATTATTGTATTTCAAGAAGCTATAATTATTCCACAATGTTACGCTCAGGATATCAATAATATTCCACAAAGTTCCAATCAGCATGCTATAATTATTCCGTAATGTTTCGCTCAGCATGCCGTAATTCTTATACAATGTTTCACTTAAAAGGCTATAATCATTACACAATGTTTCCCTCTGCCAGTATTATTCCACATATTTTCGTTCATGCTATAATTATGCCACAAACTTTCGCTTATAATTGTGTAATTATTCCACAAAGTTTCACTCACTATTCTGTAATCATTTAATAGTTGTCGTTAAGTATCTCATATTATTTCTTTTTCTATATTTTCCACGTTTATATGAGTACTACATACCAGATTTTTCCATAATGTGTCACGGGACAAAAATTTCAAAATGTTTCGATGAGAATGTTCTGCTTATACTTTCCACAATGTCTCGCTCGGTTTTCTATATAAATTCCATAAAGACTGGTTCAGCTCAGAAGAATTCCCATGTAGTTTCAAATGGGGACCTTTTTTTTCTTTCATTTTTCTTTCAATATTTATTTTTTACTTGTGTGCATCTTTGGGTCACGTGTAGGCTATTTCTGTGCCACTGGAGATGGTGTGTGTGTGTGTGTGTGTGTGTGTGTGTGTGAGTAGTAGTAGTAGTAGTAGTAGATAAACTACTAAACCCAGCCTTTCGCTGTCATTATGACTGACATTTCGCTGGCTATGAATTACAATTTTTTTGTCATTTTCGTTATTGTTTCCAAAATTCGGTTTGTGGTATTTTGCTGTGTGATTAATTTGTACACTGAAGGAATGAGAAAGAGAGAGAGGGGGGTGTAAGTATTTAGAAGGGTGAAGTAGGAGAGTTAGAAACGGATGAGGGAGGAAGTAATAGTAAAGGTGGGAGGGGAAGAGTGGAGTTAGGAGTGGGAGGGGGAGGAAGGAAAAGGAGGTAGGAGGAGAAACAAACAGAGGGAGGGTGGGAAAAGTGAAAGAAGAGGGGGAGGGGGGAGGGGGAAAGAAGGAAGGGGGACTGGGAGAGAAGGAAGGGAGTGTGTGTGAAAAGGGGGGGATAAAAAGAGGAGATTAGAGGAAAAAGTGTGAGAAAGAAAGAGGGACGGGGAGAGAAAGAGAGAGAGAGAGAGAGGATAATAGACAAGAAACAGGGATGGAGAGAGGGGAGGAGATCGAGGGAGGTAGGGATGGAGAAGGAGAGAAAGTACAGAGCTAGGGCGAAGGAAAGGAGCTGGAATGCCGGAGGGATAGGAGGGTGGAAAGGGAAGGGGAGAGGGAGGAAGGGGAGAGGGGGGACGGGAGGAGGGAGGAATAGTAATCATATTCTAAAAATTGCATGCTGAGAGTTTGCTTGTGATCTGGAGGGGTCGCACACACACACACACACACACACACGCAAGCAAGCAAGCACGTACACACACACACACACACACACACGTACGCACGCACGCGCGCGCGCGCAGAGAGAGAGAGAGAGAGAGAGCAACGTCCAACTCATACAAACACTTTTGCACGTAATGTCTGAAATTGTTTATTGCTCTCTCTCTCTCTCTCTCTCTCTCTCTCTCTCTCTCTCCAGTCATTACCTTTTTCACATATACTGATCATTACTAAATTTCTCTACGACTTCCTTCTTTCGTTTCTTCATCATTCCATTCCTTCCTTCTCAGTTTTATTTTAATTCTTACATTTATCGCTTCTTAGGTCTTTTTCCTTCTATTTTTTTCTTCCCTCCTTCCTTTTTCTCTGTTTACTTCTTCCTTCCCTCCCTCCACTGCATTTCCTCATCATCTTTCCAGGCATCTTCCTGCTTATGCTACACATGGTTAATCTGAATGGGTTTAAGATGATGGTGATAATGATGAAAAGCAGAAGAAAAGGAAGAAAGAAGAGAAGGAAGGGAGGATTAAACAAGAGAAATGGAGGGAGAGAATGAAGGAGGGAAAAGAGGAAAATGAAAATAAGACTTGGAGAACGAAGGAAGAGGAAGGAAAGAGGAGGTAAAGAAGAGAGAAAAGAGCAGCCAAGGAAGAGAGATGGAGGGAAGAGAGATGGAGGGAAGCGAGAGGATGGAAGAAGACGATGGAGACAAAATCGATAAATGTAACAAACTTGGACAGGAAAATGTAATAAGATAAAATGCAATAATTGTTTTTCTTGCTCCTAACAACGCTCATACTTTTATATTTTCCCTTTTCTTCATTATTTCCTTTCTCCATCTTTATTCTTTGATATTTTATGTCTCAGCTTCGCCCACTCCAGTTACTATGGTACTTTTACACTAACTTGGTTTTGAATTTCGTCCACTTGCAGTTCATTTTACGTAGTTCAGGGACAGGAAAACAGTGTTACAGGTCTTCACGCTCTTCATAGCACTTCTTCGTGAGTATAGTATAACTTTCAAGTGTTAATCTATTATTACAACTCAACAATGAAGATGGGATCAAGGCAATTCTAGGCCAAGTTAGAGTAAAATAAGTACCGTATAGTGGTAAATATGAGTAGGGTGATGATAACGATTATGATTGGGTCGGATGGGGTATGCCAGCTAGTGTCAGTTTTATGTACATGTTTGCATCTTTTTCTTATCCACGAAAGTCTAGGTTAGGTTTGTTGTCTTAGTATTCGCTTAAGTTAATGTTAGTTACGTGTTAGGTTAGGTTTGTTGTCTTAGTATTCGCTTAAGTTAGTGTTAGTTACGTGTTAGGTTAGGTTTGTTGTCTTAGTATTCGCTTAAGTTAGTGATATTCGTGTTAGGTTAGGTTTGTTGTCTTAGTATTCGCTTAAGTTAGTGTTAGTTACGTGTTAGGTTAGGTTTGTTCTCTTAGTATGAGTTTAGGTTAATGTATTCGTTTGTTAAGTTAATCTGCTAGGTTAGGTTACGTTAGTTTAGGTTAGGTTAGGTTAAGTTTGTCTTCTTAGTATATATGAGTTTAGGTTAGTGTGTTAGCTTAGCCTGTTATTATTATTATTATTTTTTTTTGTATTAGTTTCGGCTGTGTTAAACATTTAGGTTAAAGTGTTGGGTCAGGTTCAGACAGGGTAGATTAGGTTACGTTAGAGTGAAAAATAAGAAAACATGGAAAAATAATCATCCTGGGCAATTCAAAATCAGCGCGTTGTACAAAAATTGTATACAGAACGGAAATCCGGTACGTTCCCAATTTTCTGTTTTAATTAATCAAAATATATGCACTAAATATCTTACATACATATTACCAATAATTAAGAGGGATGTGGTAATACATTCTGAAGAATTGTTAATGAGTCAGCGTGACTTCAAACTTGTGATGATTCTGCTGGGTTTACGTCCCCTCGTTTCCAATATGCTGGATCCGGACCTGATGATAATGATGAATAAAAGACACGGGGTAAAGGGAGAAAGAAAGACGAAGAACTCAACAAATAGAAAGAAAAATAAAGGAAAGAAGGGAAGAAACGACTGGGGATAAGAATGGAAGAAAAAGGAGATTGAAAAATTTATAAAAGAAAGCTGAAGATAAGAAGAAAAGAAAAAAATAAAAATGTGTGTGTAATTCTTTCCTCGTCAACGCAGTGCCATGATGGAGCAACAATATTATCAAACTTCTGACCCGACACAACAATTTACAACTCTGAAAACTTGATGATAAAAAGCCTTTATTTTCACTCTCATTTACCATCTCTCTCTCTCTCTCTCTCTCTCTCTCTCTCTCTCTCTCTCTCTCTCTCTCTCTCTCTCTCATGCTTCCCTTATTTACCCCTTCCCCTCCACTTTCACCTTTTCCTCCCTCTCTCTCTTTCCTTTTTCCATCATTCGTCATGCCTCTTTCTCTCTCTCCTTTCCCTCCCTTACATTCATTTTCCAAAATCGTTTATCCTTATCCCCGTCTCCCTCCCTACTACCTCCCTCTCCCTTCTTCCTCCCTCTCTCCTCTCCCTCCTTTCTACCTCCCTCTCCCCTCTTCCTCCCTCCCTCCTCTCCCTTCTTTCTACCTCCCTCTCTCCCCTCCCTCCTTTCTACCTCCCTCTCTCCTCTCCCACCCTCCTTCCCCCCATTCTCCTCTCCGTCCCTCCCTCCTCTCTTTCCCTCCCTCCCTCCTATTACCCTCTCTCCTTCCTCTCCCTCCCTTTCTTCTTCCCTCTTTCCTCCCTTTCTTCTTCCTCCCTCTTTCCATCCCTTCCTCCTTCCTCCCACTCTCCTCTCCCTCCCTCTTTCCTACCTATTTCCTGTTCCTCCTTCCTTCCTCCCTCTCTCCTTCTCTCCCTCCCCTACCCTAAGAAAAAAATATACAACAAACACTGGCTTGTCGCTGATCACACTAAGGCAAGCAAAGTCGCGGCAAGAAGTGGATTTTTTTTTTCTTCCTGGGCGTTATGTCAGCATCATGTTTACATTATGGCGGCGGCATAATCAGCCTAAAAAGGCAACGTCTTTGACGCTGTTTTTATTTTGCAATATTTTTGCCACCAGGATGGTTTTCCCATGCGGGCATGAGGAAGAGGAGGCAAAGAAAGGATGAGTGAAGGACGCGTTCACACACACACACACACACACACACACACACACACACACACACACACACACACATATGAAAAGATAGGACAAATATGCCATTTCCAGTGGAGTTCAGTTTGGTAGTAATGGTTTGTTGTTGTCATCGCTGATTAAATCGCATCCAGTTGTGTCTCAATTGGTAGGTGTAACTGGTCGTTGTAATTGGTAGGAATAGTTTGTTGTTGTTAGGGTCGATTGAGTAGCATCCAGTTGGGTCCAAACTGGTAGGTATAATTGGTTTTGGTTGTTAGTCTTAATCTGCTACAGAGCCAGGGGGGATCCCGTGAGCACTCTCTGCCCGTCGACGGCCCTGGGATACTATTGTATCCGTAGCAGAATCAAACATTTCTCTTGTAAGACTATTGATATCTCCTTTCAGGTGTTTGAAGGAGTTATAGTGACGGTGATACACACACACACAAGGAAGGGGTAGGCATCACCTGGAAAAAACAGTCAGGTGTTAACAAGCATTAACCTTAAATAACCTCGTTGAGGTAAACTCCTTCAATGCGATTAACTCTGTTCTATGTTATTCCTGCCACTGTGTCACCACGCGATTTTGTTCAACGCGATTTCGTCCAGGGCGATTTAGTTCAACGGGATTTTGTTCAAGCGACTTTGCCCAAAGCGTTTCTCTTCAACGCGATTTTGTTCAACGGGATCTTGTCCAAAGCTATTTTCCAGCTCGATTTTGTTCAACACGATTTGTTCAACGCGATTTTGTCCAACGCAATATTGTCCAACGCGATTTTCTTGAACTTCAGATTGATGTAGGGCAGTGAAGGGGTTAATGAAGGCTGTATCTGATGCTGCTGTTCCAAAGATCTCTCCTGAGCTGAATAAAATCGTCTGGAGATGGCAGGAGTAAGCTAACAACAAAACATACTCCCCGACACTCGCCCTCCGCCCCAGACTCTGTTCGTCGTATTCCTTGTGACCTGAAAAATTCCTAACAGCTTTGTCTTAACGATTTATTACGTATATTACACCTGGATTTTACTTTTTATCAGTAATGCGAGGCAGGATGGGATCGTTTTCGGTACCTCGCCCTGTAGGACCTACTGTACACCGCTGAGCGAGAGTCAGCCTGTGTGTGTGTGTGTGTGTGTGTGTGTGTGTGTGTGTGTGTGTGTGTGTGTGTGTGTGTGTGTGTGTGTGTGTGTGTGTGTGTGTGTGTGTGTGTGCTTTAAATCCTAGGCTATAAGAAGGATTTGAATGAAACTTGCCAGGTGAGTTCGTCGGGTTACTGGGAGTCTTCCACTATATACAATTTTGCAATCATGAGTTTTAGGGAAGTCAGCCCCAACCCCCTCACCAAATTAAAACGTCTCATTAGTGAAAAGAAGGCGGATATGGCTGTGGGTACTTCGTACATGTTGTACAATGGGCTCTCATCCGTCATGCGATATTTGGGTAGACTGACCCCCACGATGATGCTTGGGGGGATTAACCCCCTCCCAGACCTATAAACGATCCGAAATAAAGGAAAGATTCGAATGAACTTCCCAGGCAGGTTCGTCTGGTTACCCTAAACGTCATACACTACATACGTATGAATACACTACATACATAGTTATACACTACATACATATGAATACACTACATACATAGTTATCCACTACATACATATGAATACACTACATACATAGTCATCCACTACATACATATGAATACACTATATACATATGAATACACTACATACATATGAATACACTATATACATATGAATACACTACATACATATGAATACACTACATACATATGAATACACTACATACATAGTCATCCACTACATACATATGAATACACTACATACATAGTTATATACTACATACGTATGAATACTCTACATACATAGTTATACACTACATACATATGAATACACTACATACGTATGAATACACTACATACATATGAATACACTACATACATAGTCATCCACTACATACGTATGAATACTCTACATACATAGTTATACACTACATACATATGAATACACTACATACGTATGAATACACTACATACATAGTCATCCACTACATACATATGAATACACTACATACGTATGAATACACTACATACATATGAATACACTACATACATATGAATACACTACATACACAGTCATACACTACATACACAGTCATCCACTACATACATATGAATACACTACATACGTATGAATACACTACATACATATGAATACACTACATACATATGAATACACTACATACATATGAATACACTACATACATATCAATACACTACATACATATCAATACACTACATACATATCAATACACTACATACATATCAATACACTACATACATATCAATACACTACATACATATCAATACACTACATACGTATGAATACACTACATACATATGAATACACTACATACATATGAATACACTACATACATATCAATACACTACATACATATCAATACACTACATACATATCAATACACTACATACATATCAATACACTACATACATATCAATACACTTCATACATATCAATACACTACATACATATGAATACACTACATACACAGTCATACACTACATACACAGTCATCCACTACATACATATGAATACACTATATACATATGAATACACTACATATATATGAATACACTACATACACAGTCATACACTACATACATATGAATACACTACATACATATGAATACACTACATACATAGTCATCCACTACATACGTATGAATACACTACATACATATGAATACACTACATACATAGTCATCCACTACATACATATGAATACACTACATACACAGTCATACACTACATACATATCAATACACTACATACATATGAATACACTACATACATATGAATACACTACATACACAGTCATACACTACATACATATGAATACACTACATACACAGTCATACACTACATACATACGAATACACTACATACATATGAATACACTACATACATATGAATACACTACATACATATCAATACACTACATACATATCAATACACTACATACATATGAATACACTACATACATATCAATACACTACATACATATGAATCATGATTTTTTTAGAGGGGTCAATCCCCTCACCACATTAAAAGAAAATTCTCAAATAGTGGAAGGATGGCAGGTATGGCTTTGATATCATATTGCAAGTTGTACAAAGGACGCTCGTCCATAATGCGATTACTGGGTAGCATGACCCCCCAGTGGTTCTTGCAGGGGATCAGACCCCCTTCCAAAAATAAAAACTATCTGAAATACAAGGAAGTGAGCCCATGGTTTTTCAACGAACAAGACATACATATCGCAGGACTGGACATGCAGTGTCGGTGTTTTCTCGGAATGCACAGGAAGAGTCTGCCTTACGAAACAGTCATTACGTGAGAATAGAAATACGGCGCCGTGAAGATGCAATCACTGGCACACACCCAGCCACACACCCACCAGGAGGGGGGGGGGGTATGCTGGCAAGGAATAAAATAAGGATCAGCGAGAAGGAAATGAAAGCAACTCTTTGAGTCCGGTGACATATTTTATTATTGCAACCAATACACGATTGTGTTGGCACAATGAGCTTTTGTGAACTGCTGGGGTTAGGTACAGCCTTCCTTTACCCCTTCACTACACACAGGTGTTGCCCAAGCTGAATAAAACCGTGTGTAGTGGCAGGAATAAAGCCTACCCTGCTACTGCCCCCGTGCCTGCCCTAACACTGAGGGAAGGCAGACAGGAGTATACACACACCAACACCAGGTCTCAGGAAGGGCAATGCTCGCCTTCACCAGTTTATGTCTGCTCTTAAAAACCAACCACGTTTACCACCACACACATGTACACAGTCGTGTATGCATAACTACATATGTGCACACTATAATATCATAATAAAAACCAACCACGTTTACCACCACACACATGTACACAGTCGTGTATGCATAACTACATATGTGCACACTATAATATCATAATAAAAACCAACCACGTTTACCACCACACACATGTACACAGTCGTGTATGCATAACTACATATGTGCACACTATAATATCATAATAAACACGCAAATACTTACGTGATTCCGTAAATACACAGTCGTGTGTGCATAACTACATATGTGCATACATAATATCAATAAAAACCAACCACGTTTACCACCACACATGCACATAGTCGTGTATGCATAACTACACATGTGCACACACGTGTAAATAAACACGCAAATACTTATGTGATTCCGTAAATACAGTCACACACACACATGTACATAGTCGTGTATGCATAACTACATAGGCTATGTGCACACTATAATATCATAATAAAAACGCATATACTTACGTGATTCCGTAAGTACACACACACATGCATTCATAAAAACATACACAGGCTTTGCACACACGCGCGCACGCGATCGTATACAGGCACGCATGAGTCCTAGCCAACAAGATGAAGGGTATAAAGGGATATGTGAAAGGAAAGGAGGAGGAGGAGGAGGAGGAGGAGGAGGAGGAGGAATGTATAAAGGAAAAGAAGGACAGGAGGAGGAGGAGAAAACGAAGAGTAAAATGAGGAGGGAGATGAGAGGGAGGAGAAAATAATAAAGCAGAGGGAAAAAGGGAGGAAGAGAGGTAGGGCATCGAGGAATGGAAGAAAAGTGTAATGATAGAGGATGAATGGGAAATAGGGAGAAAGGAAGGATGGGATGAAGGGAGATCAGAAAAATGGAATGCGGAGGACAGTGGGAGGAAGATGGATAAAGAGAAGGACGAAGAGGAAGAGAGACAAAAGAGTGGTATGAAGGGAGGAAGGGAGACAAAGAAGAGAAGGAAGGAGGGGAGAAAAAAGAAGAGAAGGAAGGAAGAAGGCGAGGGTAAAAGAACATTAGGCAAGAGAGAGGAAAGAAACGAGGGAGGGAGGGAGGAAGACAGGAAATAGAGGCACAGAGGAGGAAGGTGGAGCGAGAGGCAGGAAGGAAGAGAAGCGAGTTAGGAAGGAAAAGGAAGAGGGAGGGAGAAGGACTGGAAGCTAAGATAAAGGAGGAAAGTAAAGTTTCTGGCAATATGTGTGTGTGTGTGTGTGTGTGTGTGTGTGTGTGTGTGTGTGTGTGTGTGTGTGTGTGTGTGTGTGTGTGTGTGTGTGTGTGTGTGTGTGTGTGTGTGTGTGTGAGAGAGAGAGAGAGAGAGAGAGAGCAGTAAGGAAGGCAGACCAGACTGTAGTGCATGGTAAACCTACTCCTCCACAATGAGACATGAAATGAAGGTGATAATGAGAGAGAGAGAGAGAAGGGGGGGGGGAAGAAGGAAAGGAAGGCTGGGTGTGACATTACAAAAACGAGGCTACACCGTCAAGTATGATGCAGTAAAAATATGCTATAATTTTGTATACATCAACAAGCCGCATAGATGGATAGTTAGACAGATATAAGATATACACTGCATATATAACAAGTATCATCAAATAATATATCCGGTAGTACATATTACATGTGTCTAAGATGTAATGTGATGTGAAGTACATGACCGACATACACGCTGAATACTGACACAGTCAGTCGTATTCCCTCTCTCTCTCATGCCCCTTCCCCTCCCTTCCGTCTATCTTCCTTTTTCTCTCTCCCTCTCCCTCCTCTCCTCTTGCCTCTGCACGTACGTACGTCATATCCTCACTCTGTCCTCCCAGCCTCTTGCCAACTCTCTCCCTCTTTGTCTCCTCTCCTCCTCTCCCTTTCCTTCACTTCTTCTCTACTTTTCCCTCCCACTCCTCCATCGCCCATTTTCCCCCTCCCACTCCTCCCCTACCCTGGCCCTCAAGTCTGTTCCTGTCTCCTCCTCCTCCTTCCCTTCTTTCCTGTT
>NC_137021.1:43178087-43185587 GCF_032717465.1 Coenobita brevimanus
CTTCGTTTTTCTGTTAAATTCTCTTACTTCTATCCATCTATTATCTAACTAATTCTGTTATCTTGACGCTCTATCTTTCCAGCATAGTTTGAAAATCTCCCCTGAACCTAATATAATAATAAAAAATCGCTAGAAAAATTTCAAACACACTGCCTGGCTCAGTGGGCTACCAATTATAGAATTAACACAGAGCTTACTAAACACCTTCATTTAGCGGTGGCCATATTTGTTTGAGTGTTGCCTGTACTGTCCATTTTCCTTCATCTTATCAGGAGTTATCCAGCAGTAAAGATGATGATGAGGGATTTAGCCAACACCTTAAGTTATCAGGAGTTATCCAGCAGTAAAGATGATGATGAGGGATTTAGCCAACACCTTAAGTTATCAGGAGTTATCCAGCAGTAAAGATGATGATGAGGGATTTAGCCAACACCTTAAGTTATCAGGAGTTATCCAGCAGTAAAGATGATGATGAGGGATTTAGCCAACACCTTAAGTTATCAGGAGTTATCCAGCAGTAAAGATGATGATGAGGGATTTAGCCAACACCTTAAGTTATCAGGAGTTATCCAGCAGTAAAGATGATGATGAGGGATTTAGCCAACACCTTAAGTTATCAGGAGTTATCCAGCAGTAAAGATGATGATGAGGGATTTAGCCAACACCTTAAGTTATCAGGAGTTATCCAGCAGTAAAGATGATGATGAGGGATTTAGCCAACACCTTAAGTTATCAGGAGTTATCCAGCAGTAAAGATGATGATGAGGGATTTAGCCAACACCTTAAGTTATCAGGAGTTATCCAGCAGTAAAGATGATGATGAGGGATTTAGCCAACACCTTAAGTTATCAGGAGTTATCCAGCAGTAACGATGATGATGAGGGATTTAGCCAACACCTTAAGTTATCAGGAGTTATCCAGCAGTAAAGATGATGATGAGGGATTTAGCCAACACCTTAAGTTATCAGGAGTTATCCAGCAGTAAAGATGATGATGAGGGATTTAGCCAACACCTTAAGTTATCAGGAGTTATCCAGCAGTAAAGATGATGATGAGGGATTTAGCCAACACCTTAAGTTATCAGGAGTTATCCAGCAGTAAAGATGATGATGAGGGATTTAGCCAACACCTTAAGTTATCAGGAGTTATCCAGCAGTAAAGATGATGATGAGGGATTTAGCCAACACCTTAAGTTATCAGGAGTTATCCAGCAGTAAAGATGATGATGAGGGATTTAGCCAACACCTTAAGTTATCAGGAGTTATCCAGCAGTAAAGATGATGATGAGGGATTTAGCCAACACCTTAATTTATCAGGAGTTATCCAGCAGTAAAGATGATGATGAGGGATTTAGCCAACACCTTAAGTTATCAGGAGTTATCCAGCAGTAAAGATGATGATGAGGGATTTAGCCAACACCTTAAGTTATCAGGAGTTATCCAGCAGTAAAGATGATGATGAGGGATTTAGCCAACACCTTAAGTTATCAGGAGTTATCCAGCAGTAAAGATGATGATGAGGGATTTAGCCAACACCTTAAGTTATCAGGAGTTATCCAGCAGTAAAGATGATGATGAGGGATTTAGCCAACACCTTAAGTTATCAGGAGTTATCCAGCAGTAAAGATGATGATGAGGGATTTAGCCAACACCTTAAGTTATCAGGAGTTATCCAGCAGTAAAGATGATGATGAGGGATTTAGCCAACACCTTAATTTATCAGGAGTTATCCAGCAGTAAAGATGATGATGAGGGATTTAGCCAACACCTTAAGTTATCAGGAGTTATCCAGCAGTAAAGATGATGATGAGGGATTTAGCCAACACCTTAAGTTATCAGGAGTTATCCAGCAGTAAAGATGTTGATGAGGGATTTAGCCAACACCTTAAGTTATCAGGAGTTATCCAGCAGTAAAGATGATGATGAGGGATTTAGCCAACACCTTAAGTTATCAGGAGTTATCCAGCAGTAAAGATGATGATGAGGGATTTAGCCAACACCTTAAGTTATCAGGAGTTATCCAGCAGTAAAGATGATGATGAGGGATTTAGCCAACACCTTAAGTTATCAGGAGTTATCCAGCAGTAAAGATGATGATGAGGGATTTAGCCAACACCTTAAGTTATCAGGAGTTATCCAGCAGTAAAGATGATGATGAGGGATTTAGCCAACACCTTAATTTATCAGGAGTTATCCAGCAGTAAAGATGATGATGAGGGATTTAGCCAACACCTTAAGTTATCAGGAGTTATCCAGCAGTAAAGATGATGATGAGGGATTTAGCCAACACCTTAAGTTATCAGGAGTTATCCAGCAGTAAAGATGATGATGAGGGATTTAGCCAACACCTTAAGTTATCAGGAGTTATCCAGCAGTAAAGATGATGATGAGGGATTTAGCCAACACCTTAAGTTATCAGGAGTTATCCAGCAGTAAAGATGATGATGAGGGATTTAGCCAACACCTTAAGTTATCAGGAGTTATCCAGCAGTAAAGATGATGATGAGGGATTTAGCCAACACCTTAATTTATCAGGAGTTATCCAGCAGTAAAGATGATGATGAGGGATTTAGCCAACACCTTAAGTTATCAGGAGTTATCCAGCAGTAAAGATGATGATGAGGGATTTAGCCAACACCTTAAGTTATCAGGAGTTATCCAGCAGTAAAGATGTTGATGAGGGATTTAGCCAACACCTTAAGTTATCAGGAGTTATCCACCATATAAGATGATGATGAGGGATTTAGCCAACACCTTAAGTTATCAGGAGTTATCCAGCAGTAAAGATGATGATGAGGGATTTAGCCAACACCTTAAGTTATCAGGAGTTATCCAGCAGTAAAGATGATGATGAGGGATTTAGCCAACACCTTAAGTTATCAGGAGTTATCCAGCAGTAAAGATGATGATGAGGGATTTAGCCAACACCTTAAGTTATCAGCAGTTATCCAGCAGTAAAGATGATGATGAGGGATTTAGCCAACACCTTAAGTTATCAGGAGTTATCCAGCAGTAAAGATGATGATGAGGGATTTAGCCAACACCTTAAGTTATCAGGAGTTATCCAGCAGTAAAGATGATGATGAGGGATTTAACCAACACCTTAAGTTATCAGCAGTTATCCAGCAGTAAAGATGATGATGAGGGATTTAGCCAACACCTTAAGTTATCAGGAGTTATCCAGCAGTAAAGATGATGATGAGGGATTTAGCCAACACCTTAAGTTATCAGGAGTTATCCAGCAGTAAAGATGATGATGAGGGATTTAGCCAACACCTTAAGTTATCAGGAGTTATCCAGCAGTAAAGATGATGATGAGGGATTTAGCCAACACCTTAAGTTATCAGGAGTTATCCAGCAGTAAAGATGATGATGAGGGATTTAACCAACACCTTAAGTTATCAGCAGTTATCCAGCAGTAAAGATGATGATGAGGGATTTAGCCAACACCTTAAGTTATCAGGAGTTATCCAGCAGTAAAGATGATGTATTTGGAAATAGCAAACACATTTAGGTATCAGGAGTTATCCAGCTGTAAAGATGATGATGGAGGGATTTAGCCAACACCTTAAGTTATCAGGAGTTATCCAGCAGTAAAGATGATGATGAGGGATTTAGCCAACACCTTAAGTTATCAGGAGTTATCCAGCAGTAAAGATGATGATGAGGGATTTAGCCAACACCTTAAGTTATCAGGAGTTATCCAGCAGTAAAGATGATGATGAGGGATTTAGCCAACACCTTAAGTTATCAGGAGTTATCCAGCAGTAAAGATGATGATGAGGGATTTAGCCAACACCTTAAGTCAGAAGAGTCCCAGCTAAAGAAAATAAGGCGTGTGTAGGTAGCCAGACTTGACTGGATAATATGTCATTGGACTGAAGGGTTTGGGGGATATCTGCTGGTGAAGAGGGACGCCTTCGTGTGCTGGCACCGATATAACCAGGCGGCTTCACTGCCAGGTTATACAAACGTCCCACAACTCTCCCTGTCCCACGAAAGGAGAAAGGTGGACACCAGCAGAAGCAATGTCAGCCTGCAGTCCACTGGGTTCAGGTTTCAGATGAACCTAAGGCTACAACATTAACAGAAACATTTAATAATAATAATAATAATAATAATAATAATAATAATAACAATAATGATGATGATGATACAATTACTACTACTACTAGGGCGACACCTCCCTCCTGTTCAAAGGGTCTGCCAAGTAGAAACAATGCTGTATGCACCAAGGCCTCGGCATGAAGGGGTTTATCTCGAAATTCTCACCGAATTTCGTTTCTTTACATTTCTCGCAGTTCCTCCCTGACTTTTGAAACATCTCAGAGTCCAGCAAATTATCCAAATATTTCGCTCGAGGTTTTGTTCCCTTCTCGCTTAAGTTTCTCTCTCTCTCTCTCTCTCTCTCTCTCTCCGCCTATTCCCACCCGTCCCTCATCATTACCTACACATCCCAAGGAGAGAGTTCCGGCTTTTATCATGATTGCCCTAGCCATCGCTGCACGATATATCCGTTTTTGGAAAGGCTGCGTATGTGTGTGTGTGTGTGTGTGTGTGTGTGTGTGTGTGTGTGTGTGTGTGTGTGTGTGTGTGTGTGTGTGTGTGTGTGTGTGTGTGTGTGTGTGTGTAGTTCTCACTGTGATCGTGTTCGTGCGTGACTGTTTGTTCGTGAAGTTTTCTTTGTTGGGAATCATTTGCCTTTTTTTATTTAGCTCATGATTCTTAACTGCTGATTCATTCTACTTCTTTCCATTGTTATCTGGATTCCAGAAAATTCCAGAATGTAGGAAGACCTTAAATAAATCTCTTGCCTTAGAAAAAAAAAAATCAGTAATGCTAGGACAACATGAACAGTATATAAATCTCTATCTTTCTCTCTCTCTCTCTCTCTCTCTCTCTCTCTCTCTCTCTCTCTCTGTCCACACCTACAGCCTCCTTGTTCGTCACTCACCAGGCATTCTGATATATTCCTTAGTTCCTCTATCATCATTCTTCCATATACCTTTCCTACAAAACTCAAGAGTCTTACGCCACAATATTTTTTGCACTCACTTCCATCACCTTTAGCTTTGCTTAGGGACTTAATCACAGCCTTCTTCCTCTCTCCCTACAGATCGAGTCATCCAAGCTGTGTCCTTTAAATTGCACTTCTCTGCCTCCACACCCCCTAATTATCTCTGTATATATATCATCAACATTAAAGCCTTCCCTTATCGAAACACGTCACAGCAATCTTCTCCTCTGCCAATGCCACAGTTCCCTGCATCACATTCCTTGTCTGCACACTACCAAGACAAATCCTGCTTGCTGCTCCTGTTCTGCTCTCATCATTCCTTCCATTTGCCTCATCACTTAAATCAGTTCATATTCTTCCACCTTCATCCCTAACACTATTACACCTTATTCCAACGTCATATCCAATTTTTTCACCTATTTCTAGAACGTTTCCTGTTTTCAGGTTTCCATTTATTTTTACTTATATATATATATATATATATATATATATATATATATATATATATATATATATATATTATATATATATATTATATATATATATTATATATATTATATATATATATATATATATATATATATATATATATATATATATATATATGTATGTACTTCATCTACTCTCTTTACATTCATCATCATCATCATCACCATCGTCATCACTGCTTTCAATATATTTTCTTCATCTCTCCTGATCCCAGTTCTTGTATTCACTATAATCATAAAAACAGTAGCAACAACAACAATAACAAAAATAATAATAATAACAATAATAATAATAATAATTATAATAATAATAATAACAATAATAATAATAATAATAACAATAATAATAATAATAATAATAATAATAATAATAAACAGTAATAATAAAACAGAAAGGCCTGACAAATTCAAAAGTTCATGTTGCACCTCGAGTCAAGAAACTGATTCCAGAATTCACTTTCCCAAACATCCCCGATAATTCCATGAGAGAGAGAGAGAGAGAGAGGATGGTGGTCGGTGGCCTTGAAAATATTTACTACCAAAGTTTAGATTCGACTTGGGAGAAGCGGAGATGGTTACACTGGAAAGAAATTCACATAAACACAAAGAACCATCGATAAAAACAAGACACAAACGCACAAAACCACACCTATTAAACCTGAAATCCATTAAGACAGCAGATATACGAGAAACTGATAAAAACAATGAAAAACTAAATAAAAACACGTCCCAATATCCAGAAAGCAAAACAATCATCTGAACTCCATTTTCTGAGGTTAAATTTATATCATCCTGTATCTCGTTCATCCTGGGAAAAGTAGGCGGTATTTTTGTCCCAGTAAATCTGTTTTGAAGCCGGAAGCGGTACGAACGAGAAAAAAAAAATAATGATAGTCTAAACTCTCTCTCTCTCAACCATTTATTTTCACACGTCTATTCTGGCCAACATTGGTCGTATTTTTGTCCAGCCTAGTCTGCTCGCCAGGAGGAAAGCGGACAGGAAGACAAGGAAACAAGGAAAATAAAGGAATTCGAATGCACGTTTCAGCTTTCATACTTCACCACCATCACCATCATCTAAGCTCAATTTTCCGAGGTTCAAGTAATTTCGCCTCCTATCTCCCTCACCCTGGCAAAACTAGATCATATTCTCAATCCCCAGCTCTCCTAGCAAGCCGCGAAATACGAGCATAAAGGCGGAAATAACAGAGGCGGATTCTGACATTTTTGAGACTATACCCCTGTTACATGCAAAACCAATGGGGTTTCCACTATTTCTCACGGTCAACAAATCCCGTTTCAACCAAAAACTACAGACATCATACCTGAATGGGAAAAAAAAAAAGTAAAATAACCTGTAAAAAAAAAAAAAAAATGAAATCTGTACATGAAACGTACTGAATACTAATGTAAATGTGATTAACCATGGATGTGGCCAGGGCAGCATGGGCAACACCCCTGGATCCGACAACGAAAAGAAAATTCAACGTAATTTCCCGCATTGGTATGGCTGGCCATCACTGTCATTAAGCTCAATAATCCAATGTTAAAGTTATCAGTGGCAAGGCGAGGTCATATCACTGTCCCCTAAATCTACCACGATGCCTGGTAAAGGACGTGATGCCGAGGAAAAGTAGAAAATATGGACTTTCGAGGTGGGAAGATCAAAACAAACGTGCTCTTGAGGCTGCTCATGTGCGCGCGCATGGAGAGAAAATGGAGGGAATTTTTAGAGTAACTTAATTGCTCCCGCCTCAAAAAGTTGCCTCGAAATTCCTCACAGGATATTTTCAGCGGGGAATTTCTTGGGCGTTTCTGAAGACGCTTAGTGTGGGGTGACCTGGAGAAATGGTGGCCTGGAAGGAGAGAGAGAAATGGAGAAGCGAGGTTGAGGAGAGAGAGGAAGGTGGGGGGTGATGAGAGGAGGAAGAGTTTGCTCGGTGAGAAAATACGGGGAGAGAGAGAGAGAGAGAGAGAGAGAGAGAGAGAGAGGAGA
>NC_137021.1:43190587-43203087 GCF_032717465.1 Coenobita brevimanus
ACTCGCAGGGCTAAGCGTACAAACCGGACCCAGCCTGCAGCCCAGGGTTTTTCTCGGCCTGCTCTGAAGCAACCTCCTTCTCCACCTCGCCCTTCAGTGTCTGTGGCAGCCCCTCCTCCACCCCGCTCCTCCTTCCCAGCTTTCAGGGTTCCACTACAATCGGGCTACGAAACCAGCTACGATGCAGTGGCGGCCCTGGAGAGCCAGCTGCCGGGTCTTGTAGCGAGGAATCGTTTTGGCAGGGACGAAAGTTGTGTCCTCATTCCTTCCACGGAGGAGGCTTACCAGCAGCTCAAGGCTGTAGCGGAGGACGAGGCGGCAACGGTGAAGGTGACAGAGCTGACACGGGGTGGACAGGTGACGAAGGCTGTAGTGATGGGATACCCTCGTCGTTTCCCATTGGACATCCTCCGAAGGCACGACTTGGTAGAGGAGGCTACCAGGTGCCAGCACCAGCGGACGCGGGAGGAAACCCTACAGGTGTGTGTCACCCTCCGCGGCCCCCTCGTCCCCTCTCTCGACCTTGGGAACTGGGAGTGTACTGGCTGCGCCCGTACACTCCAGAGCCACTGAGGTGCTACCGCTGCCAGAGGTTCGGACACCATCGTGCCAGCTGCAACAGGCCTGTAGTGTGCGGGATCTGCAGCGGCTCCCACGACACGGAGCAGTGCCTGGTGAAATTCCGAGCAAAGGAGCCGGTCACCTCCCGCTGTCCCAACTGTGCAGGAGCACACCACGCCTGGCATCCCAGTTGCCCAGCGAGGGTGAAGAGGGTGAACCAGGGCAGAGAAAGGCAGGTCTCTTGGGTGCAGGAACAGCAGTCCTTGGTATCAACGCCGGCTCCCCCAGGAACTTTTGTTTGGGGTCAACAACGCCGCCCCCAGGCACAGACTCCTCCTGTCTTAGACACGACTGCTTTTCCTCCCCTGCCAACTCCCGCACAGACTGTCGAGACAGTGGCGGAAGTTCACAGACCCATGGCCTCAGTGGACCTATCACCCCTGCCGCCCCCTCCTTCCCAAGAGGATCCAGTGCTCGCGCCAGAATCCCAAACCCCTCCTCCGCAGGCACATCCAACTCAAGCTGCCCCACTCTTCACACTGGACGAGCTGCGCACCCTGGGGACACAACTGGCTCTGGCCATAGCAGAAACCGTGGCTCAGACTCTGGGGTCCAGCTGAACACGGATCCTATAGTGGCTGTAGTGGACCGTACGCTGAATCAGGCAGTCAAGGCAAAAAGACAGCTTGCTGCTCCTCCTGCCTCAGCCAAGCGGCCTCGCTCACCGAGGAAGCCCAGGTCGTCCCACAAAGGGGCTTCTTCGAAGGTAGCCAAGACCAAGGCTCGGCCACCCCGCACCCCAGTGGCCGGATCTCCTCACCTTCCATCGGCCCCCTTGGTACCTCCATTGACTCCAGTGGGTCGGGAGTCAGAGGAGGTTCGCCTCCGTCTGTCTCCGGACACCGGGACGGTACCTACCTCAGGGTCCTACAGTGGAACTGCGCAGGAGCAATAAGTAAGCTTCCCCTCCTGCAAGAGGTGGCCAACAGGGATCAACCACACATTATTCTCCTGCAGGAAACCTTGTTGACTGAGAGCTCCCGGTTTCATTTGGCGGGATACACCTCCTATCTCCTCCCCCGTGAACGTGGTGTAGCTCAGGGTTGTGCCGTTCTGGTTAGGGACCACATTGGTTCTGCAGTCTGTGAGCCTCCCTACTGTGGGATTGGTGTTGAGGTCCAGGGCGTGATCCTACAATTGGCGGGGTCACCCTCACTGTGTTCAATGTATATCGTGGCCGAGATGCCTCTCTGGAGTTGGGGGACTTGTTCTCCCAGGCTACCAGGGGGCCTGTGTTCATTGGAGGCGACTTCAATGCCCACCACGATATGTTTTCCTCGCCTCTCAAGACCAACGAGGCTGGTCGGCACATCTCTGTGGTTATGGAGGAGATGGGAGGTGTCTCCTTGCTGAATGATATCAATGAGGCTACTCATATTAGGGGAGGTCGACTAGACCTCACCTTTGTTTCCACCCCTCTCGCAGGCTCGGCAACGTGGTCACTCCATCCCCACCTCATGAGTGATCACTATGCTGTTGTGGTCGATCTACCTTTGGCTCCCCTTCCTCCACCCGGGTCGCCTCCTCAAAGGTGGGATATGAGCAGGGCGGACTGGGCGGCCTTTGACAGGGCTCTCACTCTTGCCTTCTCATCTGCCCCTGCGTCAAACCTCGAGGATCGAGCAGAGCAAGTTGCTGATGCTTTTAGGCATGCAGCATCTCTTGCTATCCCGTTGCAGCAGCGCTTTGCGGGGTGCTACCGGGATGGCTGGTTCTATTGTGATAGGGTCAGGGAGTTGAATCGGAGGCTGAATGCAGCTCGCAGACAGTACCGGCGGCGCCGCACTTCGCCGTGCCGCCGGTGCTTGTCTGCCGTGTCTTGCCATGTCCTCGCGGAGAAGCGCCGCCTTAGGGAGGAGGCGTGGATTAGGTGGTGTCGTACCCTTGATTCTCACTCCACACTCCGTGAGATGTGGAGGAGAATCAGGTCCATCTCCGATCCACGTCCCTCCCGTCCACCTTCACACCCTGATCCTGTCGCAGAGGCCAGCCGCCTGGCTCAGCACTTTGCAGACCGCTCTGCCTCCTGCAATCTCCCGCGGTCCATCTTGGCCATGCAGGAGCAGCTGTCCGCCTCTCGTGCTGAGGCTATTCAGGCGGCCTGTGACCGTCCTGATCCAGCTGATTGCCCCATCACTAGTGGGGAGCTGCTGGCAGCTTTGCGGCATAGAGCGGACACTGCTCCAGGCCTTGATGGGCTGACTTATTCCATCCTGTCGCATGCGGGAGATTGTGGTAAAGAGCGGCTTCTTGCTCTGCTCAACCTCTCGTGGTCTGAGGGGCGTCTGCCAGGGTCGTGGAAGACGGCTGTTATTCACCCGATTCCTAAGCCTCTTGATCCTACCGCCTTGCGCCCCATCTCCCTCCTTAGCTGTATTGCAAAAACGGCTGAGAGGATTGTGCGGGCTCGTCTCGCTTGGTGGCTGGGACCACTGCACCCAAGGATTTTCGCGTATCACCATGGTAGGAGTGCCACTCACTGCCTCGCGTCTTTCCTTGGGGAACTAAGAGGGGGAAGGGGGATGGCCGTCTTCCTCGACCTTGAAAAGGCGTTTGAACTAGCCAGCCCTACAGTTATTCTGGCTGCCCTTGCAGACAGGGGTGTGGGAGGCAGGCTTTTAGCCTGGATCAGGGACTTCTTTACGGATCGCTCCGCAGGGGTCAGATTCCAGGGGCACCTCTCACACTTTTGCAAACATCTCAATGGCACGCCACAGGGGAGCGTATTAAGCCCCCTCCTCTTTAATATCCTTATGGAGGGGCTCTTAACTCTCGACTATGGGCCTGGCGTCACCCTCCTCTGTTATGCAGACGATCTTGCCCTCGTATTTACACGAAAAGACTGCTTCAGACAGGCAGACTTGGCCCTTTCTCGGCTCCATGCCAAGTGTGCCGAGTTAGGCCTAAAAATTAACTTCTTGAAGACCAAGTGCCTGCCTTTTGGACTCCGCCCCCCTGACTTTCCACTGCTACTCGGTGGCCATCAGCTCTCCATCGTCACTGCCCATCGGTACTTGGGGTCTGGCTTGACGCGGGTCTCACCTTCTCCTGCCACGTACGGTATCTGAGGGAGCGTGCGTCCACTCGCATGGCGGCTCTCCGCTATCTATCCAAGCGGAGTTTGGGGGCTTCATATTCCGTCCTACGGACTTTTTACATACATGCAGTCCGATCCTTAATCGATTACAGCGCCATCTGCTTGACGGGACTCGCTCCGCCAGTCGCTAGATCTCTGGAGGTCATCCAGAATGATGCCCTCCGCATTATGCTGGGTGCTCCACGCTGGACCCGACTTGCAAATCTGCGTATGGAGGGTGGCCTTCCATCTCTGGCCCATCGCATTGTTTTACGAGCGGCAATTATCGCTCTGAAGCTAATACAGTGCCTGCCTCACCTGCCTGTCTCTGCCCTTCTAAAATGCCTTCTCTGCCGCCCACCAGAGCCGGCCCCTCAGCGTGACTGGGCCCGCACCACAGCCGCTGCCATCCATGGTTTGGGAGCTGCTGCGAGCCTCTGTCAAGATCCCGACTCTCCCTTTCCTGGATACGTTGATCCACCGCCATGGGATCCTCCCCTTTTTAATATTTTTGGTCCATCGGAGGCTAAACCCCGCTCCTTGATTCCAGCACTCCTTCGCCAGGAGGGTCTCAGTAGGGTGGCAGCTCTGGCCTCACCAGACTCAGCCATCTACTACACTGATGGCTCTGTTTCCTCTAATGGCGCAGCTGGAGCGGCCTTTGTCTCTGGGCAAATAGTGGAAGCTTGGCGACTCTCTTCAGGTATCTCCGCTTTCCAGGCGGAACTTGCTGCTATCCTGGGTGCTTTGCGCCATGCTCACCACCATCGTCGCAATCGAGTCATAATCCACACAGACTCTCTTTCCTCCATTCAGAGATTACGATCCTTCTCGCTGCATGACAACGTCTTTCTCCTCACAGCGATTCATACATTTGCGTCACTCCTTGTCCATAGGGGCGCAATAATTAACCTTCACTGGCTTCCGGGACATGTGGGAATTAGTGGCAACGAGCGTGCTGATGACGCGGCGCGCTCAGCTTGCGATCTCCCAGACATCACATTCCCATTACGCCCTAGTCCCTCGCACCTCATCCGCACTCTCACTGCCACCATAGGAAGACTATCCCTTGAGGACCATCAACTCTGGGTCACGGAGGGCTCTTGCTCTGCAAAATGGTATGCTACTGCCACGTTGTATTCCCTTCTGTCGCTCCCCCCAGGACTACCTAATTTTATTGTAGTCCAACTTCGAAGATTGCGTCTTGGGTTTCTTTGCTACAAGCAAATTGTGGGTATGGAGCCAGACCCGTGTGAACATTGCTTGGCCAGCTGTGAGGAGCCCCTTTTGCATTATCTTCTGGACTGCCCAGCCACCACCAGGCTCAGGTCTGAGCTCGACTCAGCCCTAGCCCGAACTGGTGATATCTTTAGGGACGCTGCTGGCATTGTTGCCCATGCTCCACTTAAAATATTACTTACTACGGTAAGGAATTACCCTCCACCTCGATAAAGCAAGTTCGCGCAAGTAGTGCGCACCTGTGACGGGCTCTCTGTTTGCCCGTGTCCCAGGAAACTGGGACGAATATCACACAAACAAACAAACAAACTCTCTCACAAACATCCTTTCTATCTCTCCTTCATTCTCTCTGACACCCACTGACAGCACCCGTCTCTCTCTCTCTCTCTCTCTCTCTCTCTCTGCACACACATTCTGATCTACTCCCTCAACTTCATGTATATACCCCCCTTCCCTTCTCTCTCTCTCTCTCTTTCTCTCACACACACACACAACCGCCTCTCCCGTCTCCATTTCCCTACCCACCCATTCAATACTCACACACACACACACACACACACACACACACACACGCACGCGCGCGCGCCTCATTTGCACAGCCACAACAAATTATCATAAATAAAGAGAGGAGTATCGTGCAGGTTGTACAGGTAAATGGCATGAGTTAATTAGGCAGGCGAGATTATGTTTATCTGTCTGGGGCCTTTGAGCCTCTGGCAAGAGTTAATGAGGAGAGGAGTATGAGGCTGGGGTGTAATAAATGGTGATTCGTAAGCAGCGGCAGCACCAGCACCACCACCACCACAACAACAACAACAAGCAACACCAGCACCAGCACCACCACCAGCACCACCACCACCACCACCACCACCACCACACCACCACCACCACCACACCACCACCACCACCACCACCAGCACCACCACACCACCACCACCACAACAACAACAACAACAAGCAACACCAGCACCAGCACCACCATCACCACCACCACCACCACCACCACCACACCACCACCAGCACAACCACGACCATCACCAGCACCACCACCACCACCACCACCACCACTACCACCACCAGCAGCACCAACACCACCACCACCATCACACCACTACCACCACCACACCACCACCACCACCACACACCGCTCGCTGGTGCAGTGGTAACGTTCTCGCTTGCTAACTGGTGGACGGGAGTTCGCGCCTCGCTCACGTTGCGAAAAGTTTCACTGACGAAGTGGGTGGTTACTGTCCCCCTTGAGCAAGGGGACGGGTGTGTGCGTGTGTGAAGGTCACAGCCTTGCCCTTAGATCGGACTATATGAGCTCTCAGCTCCCTTAAGGGAGGGTAAAAGCTGACAATCACGACCATCAAGTGATCCTGACCGACCCGGTGAATTACACACCACCACCAGCACCACCACACCACCACCAGCACAACCACGACCACCACCAGCAGCACCACCACCACAACCACAACCACCATCAGCAGCACCAGCAGCATGATCATGATCATCATCGTCAATTATGATGATGATGATGATGGTGAAGATGATGATCCATCCATCCATCCATCATCTAATCCTACGTTGCCCCATGAGGAGCGTAGGAGCCCGGGGCTAGGAAGATGGTGATTATTATTATTATTGATATTAATTATATTCTTGTTATTATCATTTTTATAATTTTTATTTTTATCATTATTATTATTATTATTATTATTATTATTATTACTCCTACTATTATTTTGGTAAGAAATATTTAGTGTGTGAAGTTCCTGTGACATTCAGTGCACGTAAGCCCGTCGGGTAAGAGGGTTCCCTGGCACCTCTTCCTTAGCGATTTATTTTATGATATGGGTGGCTAACATCCTTATTTACGTTATTTAAGCAGAGTATGGCGATTTAAGGAGGCTCCCAAGCACCTCTTCCTGAGTGATTTATTTTTGGATATGTCTGGTTAATATCCTTATGAACGTTATCTGTGCAGAGTTTGGTGATACTGAAAGGATTTACGTAACACAGAATAGTATGATGTAATAAGCAAAACAAATCGCTACGGAAGAGGTGTTAGGGAGCTTCCTTCACCGAGGAGAATACGAGCCTCACTCTTGACCTGTGTCCTTCCAACAGGGTCCAAGATTAACATAAATACTTGACATAAATCTGAATATGAAAGTTACCCCTGCTTTCATTTAAGTGCTGCCAGAGTTTTGTTTGACACACTTCTTGGACAACCGCATGAGAGAGAGAGAGAGAGAGAGAGAGAGAGAGAGAGAGAGAGAGAGAGAGAGAATGGCTGGTGGTGGCTTTCAAAATATTTACTACCAAAGTTTAGATTCGACTTGGGGGAAGTGGAGATCGTAACACTGGGAAGAAACTCACATAAACACAAAGAACCATCAATAAAAACAAGAGAAAAAAACACTAAATAATACATACTAAACATAAAATATAAAAAGAGATGATAAAATAACAGAAATAAGTACTAATGAAGGAAAATCTGAAGGCCACAAATAAAATCTCGTCTCAGCTCTCGGGCAAGTAACCATCATCATCTAAACTCAATTTTCTGAGGTTAAAGTTGCATCATCCTGTTTCTCCTCCATCCTGGCAAAACTACATCATATTTTTCGCCCGTCAAGTCTGCCTGGAAGCCGGGAAGCAGACAGGATGCTGAGAAAAACAGGGAAAGAAAATAAACCCACAACAGCTTCCCCACGCAGCTGTTTTGATTGTCTTAGCTAAATATTTCAAGGTTAAAGTTGTATCGCCACATCTCTCCATATCGGCAAAGCCCTAGTCATATTCTTGTCCACTTGGATATGTTAACAAGCAGGAAATCAGACAGGCAGAAGAGGTGATGCGGAAAACAAAGGATTTCGTGCACCAGACAGAGCTTCGTACTGGCGGACATTATCATCGGCTAGTTACCGTATATCACCTCATTTCTCCTTCATCCTGCACAAATGGGTCATATTTTCCGTTCCCAAGTCTCCTAGGAAGGCGGGAACACGAGGAAAAGGAGAAAATACAGAAATCGAACGCCACCTGCAGTTTTCTTACAGCCAGCCATCACTATCATCCCCTAAGCTCAATTTTCCTACATTAAAGTGATATTACTGGCAAATCTAGGTCATATTCTTGTGCCGCTAAGTCTGCTAGCAAGCCGGAAGTGGACAGGACGCTGGAGAAAACAGGAAATAAGGTAAGTCGAGGTGGCAATATCAAAAGAGGTTGGGGCATGAAGTACCCCAAACGCGTGAGCATTGAGAGAAAAAGACGGGAAATTTTAGGGATGGCTTAATTATTCCATCATCAAAAAGTTGCCTCGTAATTCCTACAAGGATATTTTTCGCGGGGATTCCTTGGGTGTTTTTCGGGAAGATCGGTGTAGGTCATATGGACAAATGGAGGCGTGGAAGGAGGGAGATAAATGAAGATGCGAGGTTGAGGAGGAGAGAGGGAGGATGGAGGAAGATGGAGGATGATGAGAGAAGGAAGAGAGATTTGGCCTGGCGGGAAAATACGGAGAAGATGGAGGAAGGAAAGAAGGACGGAAGAAGGCGAGAGCAAAAAAAAAGGGGGGGGGGAGGAAGTAGGAAGGAAAAGGGCGAGGGACGAGAGAGAAACGGCAAAGAAATTTTTTAAATGAAGGAGTTTGGGGTAAAGAAACAAAATAACTCAAAAAGCAAAAATTGAAGCCCAAACAACAATTGTAAAAGGAGAAGAAAGTAAAGGAAGGAAGGAAGGAAAGGAGAGGAAGGAAGGAAGGAAAGGAGAGAAATGAAGGAAGGGAGGTAGAAATGGGAGGAGGAAAAAAATGAGGAAAGAGTAGAGACGGTGTAGGAACGAAGAATAAGGGAGGCTGGGGTAAGAGACATCCAAATAGACTGTAGGAAGAATAAAGGAAGGGAATTGGAGGAAATAAGGAAGGAAGGAGGAGGAGAAGGAAAATATCAGGAAGAAAGAGGTCCCTGAAGACGTGTAAGAGGAAAGCGAAAATTATGCTGATCTAAATTAACCGGAAAAGAGGAGAAGAGCTAAAAGAGGAAATTTAAGTGAAGAGGGAAAGTAAGGGAAAAAGAGAAAGAAGAGAAGAGGAATGTGAAGGATGGGAGGGAAGTGAGAGGAGAAGGGTTAATAATAAAAATAATAATAATAATAATAATAATAATAATAATAACAGTAACGGTAAATAAAAACACTACTCCTACTACTAGTGTACTACTACTATTATTATTATCATCATTATTATTATTATTATTATTCCTGCTTTTCTTACTCATTCTTCACCTGTCTGTCTGTCTGTCTGTCTGTCTCTCTCTCTCTCTCTCTCTCTCTCTCTCTCTCACCCAATCAAGGCTCTGTTTGCCTTTAAAATAAACTGTATATATACTTATTAAAGCGTTCTGAGCATTTATTAAACGGATTAAAATTCATGAGACGAGGTAAGTGATTGGCTGTGTGGATGCTGCTGTGTTTATTGAGAGAGAGAGAGAGAGAGAGAGAGAGAGAGAGAGAGAGAGAGAGAGAGAGAGACATTAATTACTCACACTAACAACCTCAAAGCCAGATTCAGTGTCGGTGTGTGTGTGTGTGTGTTTTATCTTCATCTATAATCCTCATAGGTTTCTGTGTACGTATTTGTAAAATAATATTGTATACTGTATGTGCGTTTTTCCCTATGCATTTTGTGGTGTCATTGTGTACGTGTAGCCTAAGTTATGTTTATGTATGCATGTGCTGCTATGTTCTGTGTATGCACATGTGATTATATTCGAGCCGGCTGTTTATGACAGAGGCACATTCAATTCGTTGTGTGTGTATGTAGTATTCCTGAATGTGTATGTATGCATGTATATATGTGTACATATGTATGCATGTACGCATTGCATATATGTAAGTATACAGTATATGGTATGTATGAATGTATGTACGTATATATTGTATGTACAGTATCTATGCATTGTATGTATGTATGTATGTATGTACGTATGTATGTACCCGCTTCATTTAAGTACATTTCTTTGTGTATGACTAAGCGTGTGCATAGGCTGGTGTGTGCATGGCTAAATAAACTTGTGTAGGTAGGAAGAACGTACATATGTGTGCAAATAAGCCCAATATTCAACAATACAAAAAAGGAGTCTTTCAACAGAGTGAAATTGAGAGAGAGAGAGAGAGAGAGAGAGAGAGAGAGAGAGAGAGAGAGAGAGAGGCCAGAACATGTCCACAACGTGTTGTGTTCGGGTGTGGAATCTATCACAATTCCAGCACGCTGACTGGTAGGTCCAGTGGCCATTACCAACCTCTCTCTCTCTCTCTCTCTCTCTCTCTCTCTCGAACCCTTCAAGCTTGGGTGATCTGTGAAAACCAACCCACCCTAGGGGAGAGAGAGAGAGAGAGAGAGAGAGAGAGAGAGAGAGAGAGAGACGGTGGAAGACTGGAGGGAAGTGAAGAGGTAGGGTGGAGGAAGGGAAAGAGGTAGGAAGGAATCAATGAGGGGGGGGGGAGTATGAGTGAGTTCTGAACGTCACTGTAAAGGAGAACGGACGGGTATGAAGCTGCCATAACGACAGAGGGGAAGAGAGGGAGGGAGGGAGGGAAAAATGGAGGGATGGGGGGAGGAAAGGATGGAGATATTGGTATGAATCAAGTATAAAAGTAAATTAATCGGGCAGGTTCGAGACGATGTAGACATGATGACAGCGAGGAAGAGAAGGGAGGAGGAATGGAAGGAAGGAGGAGGTAGGATGAGAAGGAAGGGGTACTGGAGGTAGGCGGGAATGAAGAGAGAGACGAAGGGAGTGAAGGAAGAGAGGAAAGGAAGGGAAAATCAAGAGGGGGGGAAAGGAAGGGTAAAGAAACGTTACCAGGAATGCAGACAGGGCTAAACTTGGAGCGAAAAGGATGGAGGGGGGGGGGGAGGAAAGGACTAGAGAGAGAAGTGGTGGAAAGAGACACAAGAGAAGGAGGACGAGAGAGAGGAAAGGAAGTAGAGAATAAAGGAAGGAAGGATATGGAACCAGACAGGCAGAGGAAAATGTGGTCAGAGAGAGAGAGAGAGAGAGAGAGAGAGAGAGAATATGTAAGTGCTCTGGGAAGAGAGAGATGGCTGAATCACTTATAATGTTATGTAGTTTCCCATGTTTTATGTACACAGGAAATGAGCCTAAAAACAGTCCTAATATTGGCAACAGTCAATTAATTTGATATCTGGGCTATTAACACAAGACAATGTTATTGAGGTGTGAGATAACGTAGCCTTCATGTTGTCTCCTGTGACCAGTGTGATGCTACTGTGTAACTGATGGTGATTTGACTGATGTTGATAATGTTGATATCACTACCACAACTACTATCTTGCCTACCACCACACCTACCACCACAACTACTACAGCTACGATCATAACTACCACACCTACTAACAAGTACCACACCCACAGCTATCACACCCACCACAACAACTACCTCACCTACCATCACAGCTACCACCACAACTACCACTACAACTACCACACCTTTCACTACAACTATCACACCTAACAACACAGTTATCACACCTAACAACACAGTTGTCACACCAACCACCACACTTACCACCACTAATACCACAATAACTACCACGTCTACCACAACAATCTCACCCACTATCACTACTACCACTCTTACTACCAACCTACTACACTTAGTACCACAAATACCACACCTACTACTATTGTCATTATTGCCACACCTACCACCATCATCACTATGACCAACTAGTAAGACCAACACTACTATAACAACAACCACTATAGTCTATTTGACTGACCTGTGCAGCTGAGATGTATGGGGCAAGTAGGGTGTTTGATACGCGGCTGCTGATTGGCCGCCGATGACGTCATTGAAGTAATTGCAGGCATGTATTGTTGTGCAACATGCGGACGTGGGTGTACACCGTGAGTGGATATTATAGTGCAACATGCGGACGTAGGTGTACACAGTGGGTGGATATTATAGTGCAACATGCGGACGTGGGTGTACACAGTGGGTGGATATTACAGTGCAACATGCGGACGTGGGTGTACACAGTGGGTGGATATTATAGTGCAACATGCGGACGTGGGTGTACACAGTGGGTGGATATTATAGTGCAACATGCGGACGTAGGTGTACACAGCGGGTGGATATTAGAGTGCAACATGCGGACGTGGATGTACACCGTGAGTGGATAGTTTACTTCAAACATCACTCATCGTTTTATAAAACTTTATAATCAACTTTAATTTTCTTTGATAACAGTTAACTTTAAAAGCTAATTTTGACCTCTTTAGCTTCGGAAATTATTCCTTATTAAAACTGGCTGCTTATAAGGCACGCAACTTAAAAATATTGATATATGTGTTGAAATAAGAAAAGGTGTAGATTTACATCATAGGCGGCCAATCAGCAGCCGCGAATCAAACACACCCTACTCGGCCCATACATCTCAGCTGCACAGGTCAATCAAATAAACAATAATAGTACAATACCACTACTGGCCTACTCCTACTACTGCTACCACTACTACCAGTACCATTAC
>NC_137021.1:43205587-43245587 GCF_032717465.1 Coenobita brevimanus
TGTTTGGTTAAATGAATTTGTGCAGGTGGCAAAAACGTACATGTGTATGCAAATAAGTTTCCTACTCAATACAGAAAAAAGGGAAATTCTTGCAACGGAGGGAAACTGTGTGTGTGTGTGTGTGTGTGTGTGTGTGTGAGAGAGAGAGAGAGAGAGAGAGAAAAAAAACACTTCTCCCTACACGAGGCCAGAACATGTCCGTAACGTGTTGTGTTCGTGTATGCAATTTATCTCTATTCCACCACGCTGATTGGTTGGTACAATAAGCATTAAGAACCCCTCTCTCTCCCTTTCTCTCTCTCTTCAAGCTTGGATGATCTGTGAAAGCTAACCCACTCTAGAAGACAGAGAGAGAGAGAGAGAGAGAGAGAGAGAGGAGGAAAGAATTGAATAACGTACAAATAAAGATCAAGACAGAAAGATTGAGAGACAGACAGAGACAGAGGCAGACAATAATATCGATGTACAGAAAAAATAAAGAATGAAGAATGTAAGAAATAAAGTACCGAAGGAAAGACAAAATAAAGAATGAATAAAGAAGAAAAGGGAATAAATAATGACAATGAAAGGAAAACTAAAGGTAAAAGAAATCTATCTATCTATCTATAGCCCGACGCCCTAATCAAGCAAGGGTGGCCGTAGACAAAACGCCTCCAAGTCGCTCTGTCACCCACAATTTGACTACCCTCCCCCCAACTCACCCCCCATCCCTCATATACCTCTCAACTCCATCCCTCCACCTCATCCTCGGTCTACCCCTCCCTCTCCCTCCCTCCACCTCACGTACATTCACCTTCTTAGTCAGTCTTTCATTCTCCATTCTCTCCACATGTCCAGACCACCTCAGTGCATTTCTCCTAATCTTCTCAACCACATCCACATCCACCCCACACCGTTCCTTCACTTCTTCATTCGTCAACCTGTCCCTCCATGTCACTGCACATGCTCCTCTTAAGTACCGGTAACTCATTTCCATTGCTCTCACTCTTGACTTGTTCCCCTCTTGGAAGGTCCACGCCTCACTTCCATACGTCAGGGTAGGGATCACAATACTATCATGCAGTGACTTCTTGACTTCCATACTCACCTCCCTATTTCTCATCACTGCTTTCAGTGAACCAACAATCTTCCTTCCCTGCTGTACCCTTTCACGCACTTCATCCCACAAAGTTCCATCCACTCCATATATTCTTAATACCTTCCACATACCTTGCCTATCTATTCTGTCATAAGCTTTCTCCAAGTCCATGAAGGTAGCATGCACTTTCTTTCCCTTCTCTAGATACTTCTCCACTAAACATCTCAGAACAAAAATCTGATCTACACACCCTTTTTCCTTGCTAAATCCCCCTTGTTCTTTTCCAACTAGCTCCTCTGTCATATGGCTAACCCGATCAATGAGTATTTTACCATATATTTTACCAGTCACACAAAGAAGGCAAATACCCCTATGGTTACCACATACTTCTCTCTCCCCTTTTCCTTTGTATAAAGGAACAATTATACCTGATTTCCAGTCCTCTGGAACCCTTCCCTCTTCCCAAGCCAATCTACACAACTTCAATATCCACTCCACAACAATCTCACCCCCATACCTCAGCATTTCACCACACACTCCATCAATTCCAGGGGCCTTTCCCAACTTGATCTTCTTCACTGCTTCCACTACTTCCGCCCTACTGATCGCTTCCTCCCTCCTCTCATATCTTCTTCTCCCAGCCATTCCCCAACCACTTATACTCGCACTGCTCTCACTCTCTACATTCAACAAATCCTCAAAGTGCTCCTTCCATCTCCTCAATTTCTCTCTCTTCTCCACCAACAATCTATTATTCCTGTCTTTCACTCCCCTACTATTTCCCCTTTCACAATGCCTTACTTTCTTTACCTCCTTCCAAAACAATTTCTTACTCTCCCTCCATTTCACACTCAGATTCCTCCCAAACTCTTCATCCACTTTCTTCTTATTCTCCTTCACAAGTCTCTTCACCTCCCTTCTCCTGCTCACATATACCTCTCTCTTCTCTCTCTCATCATCTCCCCTACCTCTACTTGCTAACCATTCACTATATGCCTTCTCCTTTTGTTCCACAGCTCGTTTCACCTCATCATTCCACCATGCTGTCCCTTGCACACCCTTGCATCTCCTCACTCCACAAACCACCTCACCCGTTGCGCCAATCTCTTCCGTAAATATCTTACATACGTCTTCCACCCCTTCCATCTGCTCTAGCTCATAGCCTACGTCCCCAATCTTTCTTCCACTATGCTCTTATACTCTGCCATTTTCTCACTATTTTTCAAATTCTCCACTCATCTCACAGGAGCTGTTTCCTCCGGTCTTCCCCTTCGTCTCCTCAACCATTTTCTTTGCAGCTTTACCTTGGCCATCACTATGTGATGGTCCGAGACTCCATTCCCCCACTCTCTCCACACTCTTGCATCCAACACTTTTCTCATTCGCTCATCCACACACACGTAGTCTATCACTGCCTTTCGTTTAACAAGTTCACCATCCATCCTCCTCATTACTCTCCATGTATACCGGTGGATCATCTTATGTCGGAAGTAAGTGTTGGCTATTGCCAACCCCTTACCAGCACAGATCTCCACCAAAGCACTACCATTCCCATCTACTTCAGCTGGCACACCCCACTGATCAACCACTCCATCCACTCGTACATTCGCAACTTTGCCATTCATGTCTCTAATCAAAAGCACTCTCTCGCTCCTCTCAAATTTGTCCATACATGCTTCTACTCTCGCCCAAAACTCATCTTTCACTCTTGCCACTCGGTCCTCTGTCGGAGCATACACACAAACAATCGCCCACACTTGTATACCTACTTTCATCCTCACCCAAACAATCCTTGCACCCACTGTTCCATACTCTCTTATATTCTCCTTCCACTTCTTGCTTATCATCAGACATACTCGTCTCCCTCTCTTGCCCTCTCATTCTCATTAACACTTGCACATATACCTAAACCATATTCCCATTCTCTCACCCTTTCACCTTTCCATTTAGTTTCAGTCAATCCACATACATCCACTCTTGCATCCTCAAGCACCTAAACAATCTCTCTCTCTTTCACTTCATCATTCACTCCTCTCACATTCCACGTTCCCACCCTCAGAATGTCCATTGTCCGTTCCTTAGTCGTCAACGTATGGTCCGTCCTGGTCCGAGGCGCTTTACTCGCTTGTTTGGTTAGTTCTTTTTACGGAGTGGGGCACTAACCCACCACCAACCCTTTTAGTCGCCTCGTACGACAAGCAGGGATACAGGGGGAGTATTCTTGAAACCCCCCTATCCCCAGGGGTAAAGAAATATATCTATCTATTGCCAGACGCCTCAATCCCGTTTGGGGTGGCCACAAACAAATCGCTTCCAAGTCGCCCCGTCCCCCGCCATTTCACTGCCCTGCTCCCAACTCACACACCCCTCTCTCATATACCTTTCCACCCCATCCCTCCATCTGATCCTCGGCCTCCCCCTCCTTCTTCCCCCCTCCACCTCACTCACATACACTCTCTTCGTCAGTCTTTCACCCTCCATCCTCTCCACATGGCCAAACCACCTCAGTGTGTTCCTCATAACGCCTCCTATCACATTCACATCAACACCACAACGCTCCTTTATATTCTCATTTATCAGCCTGTCTCTCCATGTGACTCCACAGGCTCCTCTTAACTCATTTCCACTGCTCTCACTCTTGACTTGTGTCCTTCCAACAACGTCCAAGCTTAAGAAATAACCTACTTAATTAGGAAAAAATAAGTACATAGGCAATGAGTGAAGAAAGGATGCAAGAACGAAGAAAGGTAAAAATGGAGGAGTGAAGAAAAGAGGACAAAGCGGAGGAGGTGGAGGCGGAAGGAAATGAAGGAGGATTTGATAAAGGAGATGATGATGAGAGAACGCACACACACACACACACACACACACACACACACACACACACACACACAAGCAGCCATTCAATCACACGATATGGTGGATAGTGACAACAATAAGATGGCAGGAAGGCAGGAAGTGAGGAGAGACAGGGAGAGGAGGGAGGGAGGGAGGGAAGGAGAGAGGGAGAGAGAGTAGGAAAAGGAGGGAGAAAGGAAGTGAGGCAAGGAGGGAGAAGGCAAAGCAGTGAGAGGGAGGGAGAGAGGAAAGTAGGAAAGCAAGTAGACTGGGAAGGAGGGAGAGGTGGTAGAGAGGAAAAGGAGCAGAGAGGGAGACGATAGGAGGCGAGAGGAAGGAAGGCTGAGAGAGAGAGAGAGAGAGAGAGAGAGAGAGAGAGAGAGAGATAGAGAGAGAGAGAGAGGAACAGAGAGGAGCAGTAGTGTGTGCAGGGAGGGAGGGAGGGAAGGTAGGGAGAAGCTGTGGGTTGGTGCGGAGGCAGGAGAGAATCAAGAAGAGAAGATGTGATGGAGGTAAGGAGGGAAAGAAGTATGGAAGAGGAGAGGTAAGGAGGAATGAGAGAGGTAGCCAGGGAAAGATGTTAGGTAAGAGGGAGATAAGAAGAAAAGGAGGTATTGCGGAGGGATGCAGGAAGGGAGAGAAGGAGGGAATGATAAAAGCTGACATGGAGAGACACGGAAGGAGCAAGAGACGATGCAGACCATAGAGGTAGGATGCAGACAATGGGAGAGGGAAATAAGTAGGCAGGGAGAGAGACAGAGAAAGGAAAGAACAGAGGCCGGAGAGGAGAGACGGTGGAAGGAAGAGAGTGGAGGGAAGTGAAAGAGATAGAGTGGAGGAAGGGAAAGAGGTAGGAAGGAATCAGTGAGAGAGAAAGAGGGGTGGGAGGTATAAGTTATGAAGGTCACTACGTAAAGGAGAACTGATGAGAATGAAGAAGCAATGCCGACAAGGGGGAAGGGAAGGACGAGCGGAGAAAGGGAGGAGAGAGGAACGGAGGGAGGGAAGGAAGGAAAAATGAAGGAAGGGAAGGAGAAACTGGTATGAATCAGGTACAAAAGTAAATAAAATAGGCAGCTTGGAGATTATGTAGGCATGATAACAGCGAGGGAGGGAAGGGAGGAGGGAGAAAAGGACGAGAAGGTAGGAAGAGAAGGGAGGAGTACTGGAGATAAGGGAGGAAGTGAAGTGAGAGAGGAAGGAAAGGAAGGAAGGGATTTTCAAGTGGGAGGGAGAGAGGGAAGAAAAGGAAGGGAGAAGAGTGAGACGGAGGAATAGAAAGATATCACGAATGCAAACAAGGCTAAACTTGGAGGGAAAAAGAGGGAGGGAGGGAGGGGGAAGGAAAGGGAGAGGGAGGCAAGGACTAGAGAGAGAAATGGTGGAAGGAAATAGAAGAGGAGGAGGAAGAGAGAGAGGAAAGGAAATAGAGAAGGAAGGAAGGATATGGAAACAGACAGGCAGAGGCAAATGCTGTGTGTGTGTGTGTGTGTGTGTGTGTGTGTGTGTGTGTGTGTGTGTGTGTGTGTGTGTGTGTGTGTGTGTGTGTGTGTGTGTGTGTGAGAGAGAGAGAGAGAGAGAGAGAGAGAGAGAGAGAGAGAGAGAGAGAAGCACAAGACTGATCATATTAAAATGTCTGATCCTCTCTCTCTCTCTCTCTCTCTCTCTCTGGTGTTCTTGTTCTCCAATACGGGTGTTATTGTGCTGTCAGGCGGGTATGACGGTGTTACCTGGCCAGTAATTGAAGTGAGAGAGAGAAAGGTAAAAAGGTAGACATCAAAGTAAATACACACACCTTTATGTATAGCATTTACGTATACTAATACATACATATTTACTTACACACACACACACACACATACACATACACACACACACACATACACATACACACACACACACACACACACACAATTTATGATGAGAAAATTGATGATGATTATCATAATTCTTTGCGATAACTGATGATGATTTTATTGCACACCAACCATTTCCTCTCTCTCTCTCTCTCTCTCTCCTACTCAACCATTCCTTTTGATATACGCTCTATTATCACACAAACACACACACACACACACACACACACACACACACACAAAGAGAGAGAGAGAGAGAGAGCGAGAGAGAGAGAGAGAATTATATAAGTGCTCTAGGAAGAGAAGAGTAGCTGAGTCACTTATAATGTTATACAAATTCCCACCATTTTTATGTACACAGGAAATAACATTAAAATTCGTCCTAATATTGGCAACAGTCAATTAATGATATTATGGCTATTAACACCAGACGCTGTTATTCAGGTGGCAGAATACGTAGCCTTCATGTTGTCTCCTGTGACCAGTGTGATGCTACTGTGTAACTGATGGTGATTTGACTGATGTTGATAATGTTGATACCACTACCACAACTACTACCTTGCCTATCACCACAACTACTACAAGGACCACCATAACTGCCACACCTACTAGCATGTACCACACCTACCACCACAGCTATCACACCCACCACAACGACTATCTCACTTACCATCACAGGTACCACCACATCTCCCATACCTACCACTACAACTACCACACCTATCACTACAACTACCACACCTAACAACACAGTTATCACACCTAACAACACAGTTGTCACACCTAACAACACAGTTGTCACACCGACCACCACAATCACCATACTTACCACCACACATACCACCACAATTACCACACTTACCACCACAAATACCACAATAACTACCACGTCTACCACAACAATCCCACCCACTATCACTACTACCACTCTTACTATCAACCTACTACACTTAGTACCACAAATACCACACCTACTATACCGGTCGCGTTACCCTGATTCTCTTGTGCCCCGCCCCCTTCTGATGCCCCGCCCACTTCCAGCTCTACTCGTTGCTGATTGGCTGAGATAATTATTCTTTTTACTGATAGAATAATGAGCCTTATCAAGAAATATTATCGTATTATTTACTTTTACTTTGAATTCATTTCTGAATGACAAAGGAAACACTAAAATTTGCTAACTGAATCAAAATCAGTTTGAAAAGAACGAACCTGCCTCCTCCCGCAACTGCAGCTGAGTTTTGCCGCCGAGAAAGTTCGGAGCTTGGCAATAACACATCGCAGCTGTGCTGCTATTACTGTTAAACATATTAAGTCACCTATTTGTCATGGCTGGTAAGTTACCACAGTATCATAACCATATTGTAATTTTCCCTAATTATTTCCTTAATATCAAAGGTTTGAATATAGAAGTAGGAAAACGAAATGTCACTGGCTTCGCTTCGAAATGAGAAATCTCATTCTATACACGTGAAATCAGTGAAATCTTATAGAGGGAAAAAGGTTGTGTGTGTGTGTGTGTGTGTGTGTGTGTGTGTGTGGATGCCATATTTAAGGAATAATGTCAAAACACTAAGTTCTTTGTAGAATATGTACCATTTTATTTTCATAGAGGGAACTTTCGTTACTTTACAAACCATTCAGGCCGATGACGTTCCTTGGTACTTTTTTCCAACATCCTTTACTACAAAACATTTCCTAGTTAAATGAAAAAGGTATCGTTGCAGTTAAGGGGTTAAGTAAAAGTTTTGTTGCTTCGATTAGCGAGAGTGCCTGACATGTTTACCCAACAGTGGCACGGCAAAGCCTGGCTCAGAACTCCTACTCGGGCCGACGGGTGAGTGGGCGTGGCCAAGGGGGCGGGGCACAAGAGAAACTGGCCAACGCGACCGGTATAGTATGACCAACACTGCTACCACAACATCCACTATAGTCTATTTGATTGACCTGTGCAGCTGAGATGTATGCGGCAAGTATGGCGTGTTTGATACGCGGCTGCTGATTGGCCGCCGATGATGTCATTGAAGTAAATGGCAGGCATGTAGTTTGTTTGTTTATATTTGCCCCACAAAAAGGGTGGGGACACGGGCAAACATAAGAGCCCGTCAGGGGAAAAAAAGGCAGAAACAGCTCTCCCAATGAGAGCAAACGCGGCAGACAATGCAGGCAAGACAGACGGGGGGGGAAAAAAAAAAAAAAAAAAAAAAATAAAAACGACAAGGGCTGGAGCAGACGATCGTAGAGTAAACTGCTGAAAAACTAGCGCGAGGTGGCCTTCTGTATTAGCGCAGTTTCAATAAAAACAATGGCAGCTACATCGTCAGGGTGGGACTGGCTGGTGGTGAGAAGACAGGCGCGGTGTTCAGGGCGGAAAATACCTGTAAGAAGGCGGAAAACGGCGTCAACAACGTCAGCGAAATTCTGCTCCACGTATTGCTCTTGTTGATCGAGCAGCTCGTCATGAGTCAGCGATTCGAGGTGGGCCCGAATACGAGCTGACAACGGAGGAAGCTGGGCGAGGACGCTCTGAGAATCTAAGGGAGAATCAGGGGATGGAGAAACAAGCTGTTCAGTCTCCATCGAGACAGGTGGTGATGGTTGTCTCGATTTCTTCCCCTTCTTCTTAGCCTTCTTTTTAGGAACTGGCGTGGCGGTCACGGCATCAGCAGGAGGTGTAGGTGGCTGAGGGGAAGGGACATCCACGTCCTGAATGGAAGGGACGGATGAAGGGGCCCTCTCCTCCTCAGCTGCTGTCGGTGAGTGTTGAGAAGTGGCGGTGGTCGGCTCGTTTACCGGATCCGAGACTGGGTTAGGCGCGGTGGCAGAGGAGGCAGTTCTCCTATTAAGAGGAGCACTAAGCTGCAGCCTTTTCCGCGGTGTTCGGCGGGGATGAAGAGGCTGCAGCGTAGGGGCGCGACGCTCCTGACGAAGGGCGGAATGTGCACCACGAGCGAAACTTTGTGGGATGACAAGGTGCGGCAGCCCGTTCTTCTCGAAGATAAGGGGGAGAAGAACAAGCAGCGCTTCCTTGTCACCACCACAGAAAGCCTTCGCAGTCGCGATGCACATATTTACAATCGTTTCCACTTCACCAGAACGATAAGGATCCAGTTTCCGGCGCCTCCGGGACGTGGGGCGCCGCTGTGCATGGGCAGAGCCTTGCATAGCCGCACCCCCGGGCCCGGTGACGTCCCTGGCAACAGGACCCTTCGGCGTCTGGTGGAGGTGGAACTCGACCGTCTCACCCTCGCCTAGTGAGCGCCGTAGACGTCGTGAAGTAGGAGCAACGATCGCCAGACGGTGCACGAAAACATCGGCGCCGGTGTCCTGGCGCCTGATGAATCCGTACCCCGCCTTCACGTTGTACCATTTCACAACGCCCACGATGGTCTGCGTACTACCCAGCTCCTCACTGCCCACTAAGGCCCCCCTCGACGGGTCGTAGGCCGAGGTAACAGAGGTAGGCATGGCTGGACAGGAGATGTTGCTGCAACCGCTGCTGGACCGGGAATCGCAGGCATGTATTGTTGTGCAACATGCGGACGTAGGTGTACACCGTGGGTATATATTATAGTGCAACATGCGGACGTAGGTGTACACCGTGGGTGGACATTATAGTGCAATATGCGGACGTAGGTGTACACCGTGGGTGGACATTATAATGCAACATGCGGACGTAGGTGTACACCGTGGGTGGATATTATAGTGCAACATGCGGACGTAGGTGTACACCGTGGGTGGATATTATAATGCAACATGCGGACGTAGGTGTACACCGTGGGTGAACATTATAGTGCAACATGCGGACGTGGGTGTACACAGTGGGTGGATATTATAGTGCAACATGCGGACGTAGGTGTACACAGTGGGTGGATATTATAGTGCAACATGCGGACGTGGATGTACACCGTGGGTGGATAATTTACTTCAAACATCACTCATCGTTTTATAAAACTTTATAATCAACTTTAATTTTCTTTGATAACAGTAAACTTTAAAAGCTAATTTTGACCTCTTTAGCTTCGGAAATTATTCCATATTAAAACTGGCTGCTTATAAGGCATGTAATTTAAAAATATTGATAAATGTGTTAAAATAAGAAGAGATGTAGATTTACATCATCGGCAGCCAATCAGCAGCCGCGAATCAAACACACCCGACTCGGCCCATACATCTCAGCTGCACTGGTCAATCAAATAAACGATAATAGTACAATACCACTACTGGCTTACTCCTACTACTGCTACTACTACTACCAGTACCAGAGAGAGAGAGAGAGAGAGAGAGAGAGAGGGAGGGAGAGAGAACATGGAAAGAAAAAAGGTCGAGATAAAGAACAAAACAGTGTGTGTGTGTGTGTGTGTGTGTGTGTGTGTGTGTGTGTGTGTGTGTGTGTGTGTGTGTGTGTGTGTGTGTGTGTGTGTGTGTGTGTGTGTGTGTGTGTGTGTGTGTGTGTGTGTGTGTGTGTGTGTGTGTGAAGAATTGAGCAATTGTGAGACTGACCGTGTGTAAACAAAATTAAGCTTTTACGGATATATTCGACTAGCAGGGGTACCCGGCGTTGCCCGGGCCAAAAAAAGGATAAATAACTCTAATCCTATTTGTTCTAGTTCAGTCTTTCTACTCTAGAAAGACCATGTACCTCTTATGCTTTTGAAGAGGGATTATAAGAGGTCCAGGAACTTTCTATTTCAGTTTTCGCAGACTAACGCACAGTATTTGTGCTCACTTGTTTAGACTATAACCGGTGACCTCAAATGACCTCGGAGGTCAACCTCACATACCCTATGTCGTAACTGGAGGTCATGTGAGTCTCCATGCCAGAAATTGGGCTGCTGGGTCCAGTCGTTCGAGCGTGTATTACCGGTGACCTCAAATGACCTCTGACTAGTTACCTCAAATGACCTCGGAGGTCAACCTCACATAGCCTATGTCAAAACTGGAGGTCATGTGTCTCCATGCCAAAAATTGGGCTGCAGGAGTACCCGGCGTTGCTCGGGCCAAAAAGGCGAATACTCAACCGGTGACTTCAAATGACTCAGATCTGAATTTTGACCCCCCCTAAAACCATCCTTGGGTCACCCTGATTCCGAATATATATGGGTCTGGGGGTCTCTGGCCCTTGGTTTGGGCGTGACTGAAGGACAAACAAACAAACAAGATGGCTCGTTTATATATGTAGATACTAAGTAACTTGCCATAAACTTTGGAATAACTTTAGTTATTTATCAAGTCTGTTCACCAGCATAATTATGGAAACAGACGTCTGATAAATATCTCTCTCTCTCTCTCTCTCTCTCTCTCTCTCTCTCTCTCTCTCTCTCTCTCTCATTTACCCAGTGCTGGCCAACATGCAACCTGTGCGTGTTGGTGTTGCTTGAAATTAATATATAGTTAAGGGAAACTCATTTAAATATTTAGGCGGGAAGGGGAGAGGGAGAGGAGAAGAGGAGAAGGGGAGGGGAGGAGGAGAGGGGAAGAGGAGATGGGAAGCGGAGGAAATAGGTCGGGAAGTATAGTGGGAGGGGAGGGGAAAGAGAAGTGAGGGGAAGGGAAGCAGGGGTGAGCAGGGGAAAGAGAAGATAGATAGAGGAGGGAGAGGGAAGGGGAGGCGTGGGGAAAGGTAAAAAGGGAGGGAAGAAAAAGATAGGGAGGTGGAGTGGGAAGTCGAGGGGAAGGGAGGGGAAAGATGGGAGGGGAAGACAGACAGACAGGGGAGGGAGTGGAGAAGTGGGGGGAGGGGGAAAAAGGGGGGAAGAGAAGGACAAGGGAAGGACGAAGGTGGAGAGGGAGTTGGAGAGGAACAAGCAATAAGGGAAAGAAGGGGAGAGGAAGAAAAGATGGATGGGGGAGGAAGAGGATAAGGGATGGAGGAGGAGGGAAAGGAAGAAGGAGGAGCGGATAGAGTATTAGAGACAGGAGCCGATGGGAGGGAAGAAGTGAAAGGAGGAGGAGGAGGAGGAAAAGGGAAGGGAATACAAGGAAGAGAAGAAAAGTGGGAGGGGAGGGGAAAAAAGAAGAGACGAAAAGGTTTAGACTCAGAGAGAAAAAAGTAAAGAGGAGGACGAGTGAAAACAAGGAAAGGATTAACTGTGTGGAAGAGAGAGAGAGAGAGAGAGAGAGAGAGAGAGAGAGAGAGAGAGAGGTGGGGGGGGGTAATCTAGGACTGTGGTTAACGACAAACTCACCTCGTTAGGGCCCCATATATTACACACAGCCGAATTCTTACTCTTAACCTGATTGCCTGCCAGTACACACACACACACACTCCCCTCCCTCCCTCTCTCTCTCTTTATTCATTATTTTCTTGTCTTCCTCCTATTCCCCCTCCTTCACTACATATTCCTTAACCATCCTCCTCTCCTTCCTTCTACTTCCTTGTCCCCTTTCTTCTTTATATCTTCTTCAGTTCCCTTCCTCCTCTTCCTCCTGTTTAGTCCTAGTCTTCGTCCTCTTCCCCCTCATTCGTTCCATTTTTTTTTTCTTCTATCCCTTCTAATTATTTCTCGTCTTCCCCCTCCTCTTTCCTTTACACATTTTCCTGTCTCCATTTTCCTGCTCCTCCTTCTCCTCCTCCTTTTCATTGTATTTATTTTCCTCTTCTTCCTCGTTCAATTTTTTAAAATTCCTCCAACCTCCTCCTCCTCCTCCTCCTCCTCCTCCCCATCATCATCATCATCATCATCATCGTCCCCCTCTTCTTCTTTCTCATCGTTTTCATCTTCCTCTTCTTCCTCCTTCACCTTTTTTGTTCCTCCTCCTCCTCCTCAGCCAGGCCTTCAGTCACAAAGGGGCCATTCCGACCTAACTTTTGCTACTTGTATGACCGAGACTGAGGAGGAGGAGGAGGAGGAGGAGAAGGAAATAGCAATGGTAGGAATGGGAACATAAGAAAGGGAAAAACGAACAGTAAGTGATGATGATGATTGATGACGATGATGATTATGATAACCAACTGTCTATCATATGGAAACCATTCCGGGCCCCACCCGTGAGCGGACCACTAGACATCATTATGGTTATATGGTTACCACCCAACGTAGTGAATGGCTGTCTGGGTTACAGGAAACTGTTTGGCTAGTCACTCAAGGTGCATTTACTTGAAGGTACCAATACATTGAGTGGATGGTGAGAGGACACACCAACTTAATTATAATGATAAAAAATTATAAAACAATATGAATATACATCCAAAACATGCAATTTAATAGAAAAAAAAAAAACGATAACACAAACAAACTTGCACATCAACACTCACCAGACACAGGCGAGGATCAGTCTCGTACCTGAGGGAAGAAACAAGAAGGTTTTATACACCGGCATATATCTAAATAAAATTATTTTTTATTTACTTCACAATGTATGGAACAGTCCGTTGCCTCAGATCCAATAGTCCTCCTCCTCCTCACCACATGCAGTAGTGTGTGTGATATTGCCATATTTTGTTTGGGCAATGGGTTGAGTCACTATGTACTGTTAGCCATGTGATGATAGAAAAAACATCCTTTACTTACAAAAACGCACATATACTGAGTCAGTAAAAACGTATCGGTAGGTTAACTGCAGCTTTTTCGTAAAATTATGCACACGAGTCCCAGTAGCCTATATGACTAACGGAGTGGGAATAACAGAAATCCATTACAAAGGCAGTCACCAGCCTGATTGTGACAACTGCCAACCAGACTCTTGCTCATTACGTGTGTCAGTCAGTGTGGGGTGTGGCCACATGTGCAGCCAGGCAACATGCAATCCAACACCTCATACTGAACACCAAATATATCGCTGAAGTCTCACGTAATGCTTGTGTTGCTGTCCTTAGTTGTGTGACAGATGCAGCAATCGTGTGTGTGTGTCACCTGACCTCCAGCTGTGACATGGACCCAAACAGCACAGTGGCAGTCGTGTGTGTGTCACCTGACCTCCAGCTGTGACATGGACTCAAACAGCACAGTGGCAGTCGTGTGTGTGTCACCTGACCTCCAGCTGTGCCATGGACCCAAACAGCACAGTGGCAGTCGTGTGTGTGTCACCTGACCTCCAGCTGTGACATGGACCCAAACAGCACAGTGTCAGTCGTGTGTGTGTCACCTGACCTCCAGCTGTGACATGGACCCAAACAGCACAGTGTCAGTCGTGTGTGTGTCACCTGACCTCCAGCTGTGACATGGACCCAAACAGCACAGTGTCAGTCGTGTGTGTGTGTAACCTGACCTCCAGCTGTGACATGGACCCAAACAGCACAGTGTCAGTCGTCAAAGTAACCAGTTGGGTTAGGCCTCTGGACCAGCCTATAGTTCTTTCACCGTAACTTGGCCAAGACTTTTTTTTTTTCCTTTTTTTAACTTACTTCACTCAGCAATGACATAAAATAATACTGAGTTCTACATCCGTTCCACAGCACTTCTTTGTGACTAGCATCGTATTCTGGCGCTAATCCATTCTTACATCTCGGCACCCAAGATGGGCAGATGGCAATTTTAGGCAAGTCAGAATAAAAGGAGTATAGCAATTAGGTGACGACAAGCCATTCCACGGGTAAATTTATGCTGAATTATCCCACCTTCCAGCACCAACAAGGCATGTGAGGGTCAAGGCAGGGCAAATTTAGCTTAGTGGTAGTGCTTGTGTAATTGACGGATCCATTTCCAGTGGCACATGACCTAAGCTTCCCCACAGACACAAGACAACCACGAGTGTCACTTCCACCAAGAGCATATCAGCAACTGGCCTTATTTATTGACATTATCTCACAGGCAACAATTAGTGACTAGAGGGAATTGCAATATTTACTTTGATGTTGTGTGAGCCCAGGATTACACCAAAGTTTTGCAGTATTAAGAAATAAAAAAAACATGAACTCAGCTCTATAAACTCTATTTAAAAGTATACATGGATATATAGCTATAGATAAACGGACAAATGTATATTATCTTTAACAAATGTGGACAGATGGACAGATGGGTATACTCGTACTATTGGACAGACATAAGGATATGAGACACTGTTAAATACATTTCATTATTTTCATTATCAAAGGTAAAAAATAATGATTATGTTTCCTATATATACTACCTCCACCTCATCAGACACACACACACACACACACACACACACACACACACACACACACACACACACACACACACACACTATTCACTAAACTTTTCAACTGCATAAAAAAATCACAAATCAAATATATAACAAGTAAAATATTATGAACTCTATAAAGTATAACAAATTTTCAGTAATAAACTGAATAATACACCTCTATAATAAATAACAATAACAAATAACTATAACAATAACAATATAATAAATCAGCACACACACCAAAGTATCTGTATATCATGTACGTATTAAAAATGACGTACACAGAAGGATGTGGAATAATTATAAAAATATTCCTATCTCTAAAACAAAACAAAAAAACTGCTACACAATTATTAACTCACTTTATCAACTTATGTACGAATCTATCTATATTCTCTCTCTTCTCTCTCTCTCTCTCTGCATATCTTCACGCATCCCTTCACATTCTCACGCTTTCCTCTTCCTTCCTCATTTCCCCCCTTCCACATTCCTCTTCGTAACTGTCAGTTTCTCTCGTTTTCATTTCTCTTTTTCTCCTGTTAATCAGTTTTTACCACTTTTTTTTATACTTTTTACGTAGTTTTTCTTTGCATTTTATATTACAAGGAACTCTCTCTCTCTCTCTCTCTCTCTCTCTCTCTCTCTGCTGTTTGTGCAGTGATGCTTTACTCTCAGTCTGACACACGACCCGGCCTGGACCAGTGGCATGGTACGGTCTTTTGGGGTCTTGAGAGGGCTGGAGGTGGGCTGGGTAGAGCTGGTGTGGGCTGATGGGGGCTGGTGGGGTCTTGAAAGAGTCTGATTGGGCTGAGGCAGATACAAGAGGGCTGGTGGGGTCTTATATGGGTTTAGTTGGATTGAGAAGGGCTGAGACAGGTGTAAGAGGGCTGGTGGGGTCTTATATGGGTTTAGTTGGATTGAGAAGGGCTGAGACAGGTGTAAGAGGGCTGGTGGGGTCTTGGAAGGACTTGGTAAGGCCTGCTTGGGTCTTGGGAGGGATAGTGAGGACTGTGAAGATGGAGGTGAATGTAAGATGTCTTGGGAGGACTTGCTAAGGCTTAGGAAAGGGAAGAAAGGGTCTACTAAAGGGCTACTGTGGGCTGAGAACGGCTGAAGGATGATTAATAGGGCTAATGGGAGGTAGTCGGGGCTACAGAGGGCTAAGCAGGAATGTAAGAGGACTTGGAGAGGGTCTGGCTAGAGGTAAAGAGGAACAAACAGTACAAAAAATAAGGGTTGTTTTCATCTTGAGAGGACTAGGAAGGGCTGGCAGGGCTGGGGAAGGCTAAGGATAGCTGGGAAGGATTAAGGAAGAATTTGGGAGGGTTAGGGAACGATGGAGGGATGTGGAGAGGACTGGAGATGGTTACGGAAGGTTGGGAGGGGTTTGGGGAGCTGATGGGGGCTGTTGGGGTTTTGGTGGGGTTGTTGGAGATTACTGGGGGTTTAGGTAAGGAGGGGGGTTGGTGGGAGAGGGTGAGAGGTACTGAGGAGTGGGAGAGGGGTGGTGGTGGTGGGGGGGGGGAGAAGAGAAATGGGTTTGCACTTAAGGGACATCCACTGAACTGAAACATGATACTGTGTGTGTGTGTGTGTGTGTGTGTGTGTGTGTGTGTGTGTGTGTGTGTGTGTGTGTGTGTGTGCGCGCGTGCGTGCGTGTGTGTGTGTGTGTGTGTGTGTGTGTGTGTGTGTGTGTGTGTGTGTGTGTGTGTGTGTGTGTGTGTGTGTGTGTGTGTGTGTGTGTGTGTGTGTGTGTGTGTGTGTGTGTGTGTGCGTGCGCGTGCTGGACAGGGCCGTAAGGGAGGATTTAGGAGGTAAAAAGGCTAACTTGAGAGAGAGAGAGAGAGAGAGAGAGAGAGAGAGAGAGAGAGAGAGAGAGAGAGGAAAAGATTTAAGGCCGAAGGGGTCCAGAGAAGATTTACTAAGGGTCATTTTTTGTAAACGTTTAATTCTGGGCATAGGCTTAAATTCCGTTCCCTGAGGCCCAGCAGTTCTGCTACGTACTATACACCTCCGCATATCACCATTTCACGCTAACACCCACCGTCCATACTGAATACATGCTAGGGCTGTCTCATACAGGACTGGAGTACTGGTATTAGCGGGAGTGTTTTTACGACATGTCGGCGGGTGTTATGGTAGATCAGTAAAGTCTTAAGGAAATTCAGATCCTTACATTGTTCCCTGCCCCAGCCGCTCCCCCCCCCCCATGGCTGATATGGGCCTGTATTGACATCTGTTAAGGAAGCTCCCTAACACCTTTTCCTAAGATACTTATTTTGCTTATTGCATATTACTGTCCTAATATCGTCATACTCTGCATAGATAACGTGCAAAAGGCTATTAACCAGCCATATCCAAAAATAAATCGCAAGGAAGAGGTGCTAGGGAGCCTCCTGTACAGGCGAGAATATGTGCCACGGACTGGCTGAGGGCTGGACAGGGCTGCAGACAACTTCCTAAGGGGGAGAATGGACTGGTTAAGGAGGATAGAGGATTTGCTAAGGGATAGTGAAGGATGGTTACTTTGAGAAGGTTGTAAAGTGTTAATAAGGATGCATCAGAGTGCAGGTGTGGTGGAGATAGACAGACAGATAGACAGATACGGTAGATGGACAGATAGACAGATACTGTAGATTGATAGAGAGATCGACATAGACAGTTAGGTGCAAGGACAGATTTTATTAGGCAGATGGAAACGGATAGATAGATAGATAGATAGATAGATAGATAGATATAGCTCTTCTCAATAGGGTGGCGTCAAAGGCTTTTCGTCTCATTAACTCTCCTCCTCTTACTGACTCCCTTCAACCTCTGTCTCTTCGCCGCACTGTTGCATCTTTATCTCTTTTCTATCGCTACTTTAATGGTCACTGCTCCTCTGAACTGTCTGCTTGCATTCCTCCACCTCTACGACGGGCGCGTAGCACCCGTCTGGCAGCAGACTCTCATCCTTTTTCTGTCCAACTCTCTAATGCAAGAATTAACCGTTACTCCCAATCTTTCATTTATGCAACAGGTCAACTCTGGAACTGTCTCCCTCTGTCTGTATTTCCTGCTGCCTATGATCTCCAGTCTTTCAAACGCAGTGTGTCCAGGCATCTCAAAATGATCGGATCTTGAATTTGGCTCTATATTGTATTTTGTTTTTCTCTTGGAGGGACCTGTTACTGCGGGCTCATGGCCTTTGGTTCCTTCTTCCTCGCATTAAAAAAAAAAAAAAAAAAAAAAAAAAATAAGATTTGATTAAACACACAGACAGAAAGCGAGAGACAGAGATAGATAGATGGACAAATAGGCTGACAGACAGATGGTACGGCTAGGAGAGGAAGGGAAGGATGAAGGTTAAGGTACAGTGGATAGATGTTGAAAGATAGGTAGACAGACAGATAGATGGATAGATAGACGGAGACAGACTGACTAAGAAAGATAGATAGCATGATTGGGGAAGGGAGGGAGGGGTGAAGGTGTGAGAAAGAGACAGATAGATAGATGGGCAGAAAGATATAGGTAGGTAGACAGACAGATGGGTGGATGTAAACAGATATAGACAGGCAGAAAATGAGTGACTGAGGCAGAGAGATGTATGAAATGACTGGAGGGAAGGAGGGAAAGAGGAAGGTGGAGGTAGGGGAGGTAGACACACAGAGGTAGACACTGATTCACAGATACATATACTGACACTGATAGATAGGAAGATAAATAGATAAGGCGGGAGAAGGCATAACCTGATGGACAGAAGAACAGATGTGCAGTATTGTCAGTTAGAGATATGGATGGGTGGATGGAGGGTTGGATGGAAGGATGGATGGATGGGGAGATGGAAGAAACCTGAATGAATGATGGGAAGGAAGGAAAGAAGAAAGGTTGAGAGGATAGATGGAAGGAGAGACGGGTAGATACAGTGAATGAAAGAAGGGATGCAAAACTTGGGAAGGATGGAAAAAAATTGATAATAATGAACAAGAAGAAAAGCAAGAAGACGATGGAACAAAGGAAACAACGAAAAAACAAGAAAGATGTGTCTCCCTAAACAGATAAAACACCAACGAGAAAGGCGGAAGGAATGACGAGGAAGGAAGGAAGGAGGGAAAGATGGAAGAAAGGTAGGAAGGAGGGAATGAAGGAAGGAAACAAAGGAGAAACAAAGCAAGTAGAGAACAAAGAATAGGTAGAAAAGGCAGACGGGTAGACGGACAAACAGACAGATGGAGCAGTAAATAAAAAAAGACATAGAAGGGAAGAAGAATGAAGGATAGAAGGAGGGAACATTACACAGATGGAAAGCTGAAAAGTTTGCCATCATGGTCTTCAAGTAGGATCACAAACTCAGGGAGTTTTAAGATGGCTGGATGGATCGATAGATGGATGGACAGGCTGAATAGATGGATGGATGGATGGATGGATAGATGGATGGATGGATAGATGCATGGATGGATGGACAGAAAATAGGACTGATGGATGACTGAATGGATAGCTCGATGGATGGATGAATGAATGAATGGCCGGCTCGATTGAAGGATGATTGGATGGATGAATGAATGGATGGCTCGACCGATGAATGACTGGATGGATGGATGAATGGATGGCTTGATCCATGGATGACTGGATGGATGAATGAATGACTCGATCGACGGATGACTGCATGGTCTGATGGATGGATGGATGGGTAGATCAGACTTAAACACAGAGTAGACACCCCAATCGAATTATGGACAGATATATTCAGACAAATGGATAACGAAAACATAGATATGAGTTAAGAGGATGGATGGATAACCGAAGCTGATGTAAGTACTGGATGGATGGATGGACAAAATAGGTAAAATTTAGGAGACAGATAATATAGGCTGATGGACTGTCAGCCAGACGGATAGATGGACCTGATGGGGGATACAGGGAAACTGGACGAGAGGTGCACAGACACAAAGATATAGACAGACATAGATAGATAATGACTGATTAGATAGATTGATTCAGACACTGAATAACTAACTGGCTGATATAGATAGATAGATAAATGTACTGATGGAAGGATGGTTAGACAAGTGGATGGATGGAACAAATAGAGGGACAGAAAAACAGATAGATGGAAAGATAAAACTAGAAAACATTGAGAGCGTACACCCCCAACAACACCATTGTCACCAAAACTTTAAAGATCAGGCTGTAGTTTTCAGGCTGTACCACGACAGAAACCATGACGGCATCAGATTTTTTTTTTTTTTTTTTTTTTTTTTTTTTTTTTTAAGGAAAAAAAAATATTAATTTTTTAGACATTTTAAAAACTCGCAGAACTGCTGAATATCGCAAAAAAAAAAAAAAAAAAAAATCCTGAATCCGGCAGTGGATCAGGATCTGCCTCAAAATCTACGGTAATCAACTTGGCCAATGGGCTGCCCCTCCAGAAAATTTCATCGAATACTGCCAGTAACTTTTTGAGATACTTTGTACACAGACAGACAGACACGGGTAATCACGCAACTCCCGCCCAACTTCGCTGGCAAAAGTAAATAAAGATGGAGAGGTAAACAGATCAGAGAACAGATGAATAATCAGTCGAATAATTACATTATCTTGTGCGATAAGCAAACAATCAGACAACACAGACACACACATGAACGAACGGCAAGAAAAAATGAACACAAAACACTGAAAATATGTGGCGAAAAGTCGAACGAAGATTTATGAGATGTAAAAAATAACTTCACTCGTGAGAGAGAGAGAGAGAGAGAGAGAGAGAGAGAGAGAGAGAGAGAGAGAGAGAGAGAGGGAGAGACGCAATAAAGTAGGAGGAATGAATAGAAATGAAAAATAGACTAAACAGATAAAGAAAGCCTACCGGTACTGGTCTCTCTCTCTCTCTCTTTCTCTCTCTCTCTCTCTCTCTCTCTCACACACACACACACACACACACACACACACACACACACACACACACACACGTGTCAGTGATTCTGCCCACAAAGGATGCCTTGGAACCTGATATTGAATACAGAAAATATAGAGGCTTTTTGAAAGGAGGAGGAGGAAGAAGATGGTGATGATGGGTGATAAGACATTGTGGAGGATGAGGATGAGAAGACGATGACGATGACGACGACGAAAACGAAGAAGGAGACGAAGACGACAAAAACGAAGAAGAGCAAGAAGAATTTATAGAATATTATATCCATAAACAAAACGAGAGAGAGAGAGAGAGAGAGAGAGAGGTTAATTGATTCCTCTTTCATGAAGTCTTAATCTCTACTTTCATTCATTCCATCCTTTAGTCTTTACTTCCTTTCTTAATTTTTCCTTCATTCCTTTCTTCATCTCTCTGTTCATTTTCATTTCCTTTCACAGGTACTTCCTTTCATTCTTTTCCATCTTTTTGTCTTTCTCCTTTTTCCCTGCATCGTTGCTTCCTTACTTCCTTTTTTTTTTTTTCATTTGTCCTTTCCTTTATTCCTTTCTCTTTGTCTTTTTCGTCCTCCTACTTAATTAATATCTATTTGTCTATCTATATATATTCCTATCCAACTATCTACCTTAATCTCTATCTTTATATGTACCTGTTAATCTATATCTCAATCTATGTATATCTATTAGCTTACGCAACCATTTCTCCTCTTTCTTTCCTTTTACCTGCCTATCTATCTATTACGTCTTCCTGTCTATCTATCTCCTGGGGTGTATGCAAGAATGGCTGTCTACCTAATTAACCACCTTTGTATCAGTCTACCACAGGACGATTCACTATTTCTCTACCTGCTTTCCTGCTACCTGCCTATCTATCTATTATGTCTTCCTGTCTGTCTATCTTCTGGGGTGTATACAAGAATGGCTTTCATAATGTCTACCTAACTTCCCACCTTTGTATCAGTCTGTCACAGGGCGATTCACTTACTAACTATAACTGTCCAGTCACACAGTTTCTTAAGTTAAAATAGCCAGGATATATGTTAAGATTACAGAAGCTCAGAACACATGAAGTAAAAGAAAGGGACAAACGTAGATCACAAGTCCGACACGCTACCACCAGACCACCGTGGCTGCTGTCTATTTATCTTCCTGCATAATTCTCATATCACTCTGTATTTCTTCCTTTCAGTTACCTACTTACCTCTTTATTTTACTCAACTACCTAACTACAAAAACATGCCATCACGTGTAATTGTTCCCTGACCTACTTATATACTTAATCAGCCTACACGACCAGAAAAATAACAAGTCTCGCAAATTCCTGTCTTCACTTTCCTACCCAACAAAATACCTACCAACAAGATGATACCGGTAACATAATGTCTTGTAATTCTTCCTTTACTAACCTTATACAACACTCCTTCGTCACCTTGGTCCCTTCGTTGCCACCCTCACGCCCACTCCAAGCCACACAGCTCTTGATTCCACTCCTAATATTCCCGTTCTTATCTTCACACGCGCAAAAACACAGAAAAAACACGGCCACCCATCAGTCAGACTAAACAGGAAGAGAAGAGCTGGGAAGACGATGGCTCTCTCCTGGAAGCAGACGAAGTGTATCCTGATGAGTTTGCCATTCATTATTTACTTCATTTAACAACGACTAAGAAACAATAGTACCGTGGCTTTTCCTGTCTCTCTGCTCACATAATTTAATCCTCATTATAATCTGCCTCAATACTTCCTTGAGAAACTGGGGGTTAGTTTGTAAATAATGTGCTTGATATTTATTGACGGCATCTGAGTACACATTTCACGGCTTCTCTCCACGACACCCCCCCCACACACACACAGCTCAGTTGTTAGATCTCTTAATTAACCCTGGCTAACTACAGCCCTCAAATGACACCTCCACCATTACTTATGATGTATAATTACAAAACTGATAGAACTGGCGGTATAGCTGTAAGTAGCATTTAATAAACCATCTTTTCCCATGCGCATCCAGATTTCACGCATCACCCCCACCCCCAAACTATCATAGCCTCTCTCACCTCCCTCATTCTCCTTCCCCCAGACCCTCCCCCCCCCTCCCTCCACTCACTTCTGCTACATCGGCGCAGCAACCCCTGTTATGAGGCTGTGGATTTGACTGTCTTTTTGTTTATAAACGGCATGACGGAATAATTAAACGCTCAATTAAGCAACACTGTGAAGTGCCTGAATGTGTTTGTTGTAATTATATAAATAAATTTAGATTTTTCGACTTCCTAATTATATTCATCGCTACCTCTCCTTACCCTCCACCTTCACCTCGTTCTCCTACCCGTCTCCCCCTTCCATCCTTCCACCTGACCACCACCACCTCCTTCACCATCTATTCTCTCTCTCTCCCTCAGCAGATCAGATGACATGCTACATCCCCGGGAAATACGGTGGTCACTTGTTAATAAGAGAGAGAGAGAGAGAGAGAGAGAGAGAGAGAGAGAGAGTTACACAGATACACAGACCATAAAGAGCTTTCGGTCCCAAAGAGGTGGTCAGACCATAACAATTAAACTAATAACCTGAATCACAGAAGCATTAAGGTACTTCAGCAACTAATAATAATAATAAGAAGAAGAAGAAATAATAAAACCAATAATAATAATACCATTAATAATAATAACGCCACCACCACCACCAACAACAATAATAAAAATAACATTATTATTATTAATAACAGCAATAGAAATAATAAAACCAATAATAATAATAATAATAGTACCAATAATAACGCCACCAATAATAATAATAGTAAGATGATTAATAGAATAAAATAATAATAGTAAGATGAAGAGCAGCAGCAGCAGCAGCAGCAGTAATAGTAGTAGTAGTAGTAGTAATAATAATAATAATAATATTATTATTATTATTATTATTATTATTATTATTATTAATAGCAATAATAATACATGTTCAGGTGTAGGGGTTAAATATACGGTACCTCTGTATACTAACGAGCTTCAGTAAATGTCAGTGGTTCATTCATTAGCATAATTAATACTTATTACCACAAACACTAATGGTAATGTTCTTCCTTATTTTATATGTACGATTATTCAGACCGAGGAATACTAATGTGCAGGATGAATTCTATCTCTCTCTCTCTCTCTCTATCTATCTATCTATCTCTCTTAGATGTGGGATGATATGTGAATGAAACAATTCAGTGCTAAAAAAAAAAAAAGATACCAGTAGAACATTTGATAGATAACACAAGCTCATAATGCTTCCATCTGTGTGTGTGTGTGTGTGTGTGTGTGTGTGTGTGTGTGTGTGTTTGTTGTGTGCAGGGAGGTTGGCAATAATAGGCACATCAACAGGTGTCCTAAAAGCAAGCGCAGGCAGGATGAGAGAGAGAGAGAGAGAGAGAGAGAGAGAGAGAGAGAAATATGATAATTAATTTTGACCTCCACGACCGAGTGGTTTGATCTCCCGTAGGATGATGCGCTCTCTCTCTCTCTCTCTCTCTCTCTCTCTCTCTCTCTTATCGCCATGAGGAATTTTTATTTGCAATATCCTTTTAAGACAAACGAGAGAGAGAGAGAGAGAGAGAGAGAGAGAGAGAGAGAGAGAGAGAGAGAGAGAGAGAGAGAGAGAGAGGATCTACAACAGGACATGAACTTTGATCCCCAAAACTCAATACATAAATGAAAAACACCAAAACCCCTATATATAAAAACTAAAATACATAAAAAAAACAATAATAACAGCGACACCACAACAAATAAATCCCAGACGAAACACAAACAAGACAAGGAATCCAATCTCTTTGGAAAAATGGAGCGCGTTGGAATCAGCTGATACGATGTAAACAAACATCAGCTGATCGCGTGTCAACATGGCCGCCACAGCTCTCCTCCCCTCACCCTTCATCAAGATTATTGAAAAGCGTCCATCCTTTTACCCTGGCGAGGCCTCATTGAGTTCGTGTGAAATGGATGGTTTGAGGATAATTGTTGGTAATGAAAATGATGATTGTAGTTTGAGATGGTAGTAGTAAGTTAAATAATATATTCCCCTCAATTCGATATCTTTTTTATTTTCCTCATGCTACCATCAAATGATGATTGTCAGCTTAGGAGAGTGTGTAGAAGGTCCAAGTCGGGCTAAAACTACAGGGTGGACCATAAATAGCACTGCACCAGAGACACATTGACATCTAGTGTGCTGCGGGGACGGCTCATTCTGCTGATGTGGGTGTGGGTGTAGCAGTGAGTAAAAATCAAAGTAAACGGGAGAGAATAAATGATGCTGGATAGACACTGATAATGGTAACTGGGCCGTCCCTGCAACACAAGAGAAATCGCCCAATGGAGTGGAAAGAGAGCGTTATATATGAACTACCCTGTATCCTGCCGCAACACAATTACTCTAAGGCAGTGGTTCCCAACCTTTTTGGTCCTGTGGCCCCCCGAGAAAATTATGAGAAGCTCCATGGCCCCAATATAACGTAGATCGTATATTTATATATTTTTAATATTTGATATTGTGCAGAAAACGGTAATTACCCCAATATACTTAAGGCTAAACTAGCACAGTAAGGTATATTTCATACTTGATTTCTGTCAGGTTTTACCCAGACCAATTACCTTATAATATCTCATATTACCAATAAGGCCCATGGCCCCCCAGTCAATGTCCCATGGCCCCCTTGGGGGCCATGGCTCCCAGGTTGGGAACCGCTGCTCTAAGGCATAATTTTTCCACGTGAATAATTCAAACTACTGCTTAAAGAAAGATAATATAGCGCCATATTACACTGAAAAACAGAACAGGTGGTGAAATCTGGCAACCCCCCTTCTGTTTACAGGATCTAGTTGCAATTCGGCCTGGATGAGAGGAGGAGAATTCGGCCCGCTGAACTCCACATTATCTCCATTCAGTCTATTCCCTATCCTTGTCTTTGGCTGTTATTTCCCATCCTTGTCACTGCCGTCACTCCTACTTATTCTCTTCGTTTTATCATCTTTTTTTATACATTTCAAATATTCTTATTTATCCTCTCTGTTCTAGTTATTCCCACTCCTTGTCACTATCCTCTCTCTTCCTTATACTCAGCTCAATTTTCTTTTTCAATAAAATGTCTTGTTGTTGTTTTTTTAATTAACAGATGAGGGGGAGGAATCAAGAAACAGGAGCATGAAAACACGAGAGCCGGAGAAATATCGTTCATAAAGGAACTACGACTATCGTAAAAATAATTATGATGGTAATATTTAACCAAAACTGAATCAAAATTATTTAGAGAACGTGGGTTACTGATGATAATGATAATGGTGATGAAAATGATGATGAGTGATGGTGATGATTATGATGATGATGATGATGATATTTCTGCATCCTTTTTCATGGTGATAAAAATAACGATAATAATAATGATGATGATCAATGATTATCACGATGATGATGATAAATTTATAATAATAATAATAATAATAAATAATAATAATAATAAGAAATAATAATAATAATAACAATAATAATAATAATCCTTTCACAACTACACCTCACAACCTTCCCATGTCTGAAGGAACAGATACATAAACACAATCCCATTTACCTTTACAAAAAATTAATTACGCCACAAAAATGTAAAACGTAGTAGTACACCGAATTTTCACACACACAGGGGAGTCAAAAGTTTCCCTGTTAACAGGTAAAGTTATTATCACTAACTGTCTTGGAGTAAGTTAGGGAGCGTAAGTTACAAGGAGACTAAGGAGTATACTTCGTAAACGACGAGGGATACTCTAAGCTTTTGGAGTTAATCTAGTACTGGTCAGACTAATGGGCAAAGTCTGTCTCACTCCTGCCCAACACTACAACTGGGAACGAGGATGTGACTGGCTTAATACTGAAAGCATCATTTTTGTTTTTTCACTTACGATATTTGCCAAAGACTCGGATGTTTTGGTACAGTCTTAGTTTATGATTATTTATTACGAATTTCTTGCAGGTTTACAAAGGATATGTCAGTGTACCTACAGTATATGAGTAACGTGTCCTAACATACCTTTATATTAGAAAAGGCGAGATTTAGTAAAAGAACACTCATAGTCTCTTTTGGTGGAAGTACTGGCCAATGCAGTGGAGTTTGGGCGGGGTGTTGTCAGAATCAGGCTGGGCGGTTCGGTGGGTTCGGAGTCTCGGTTTCGGGATGGTCATGTCAACAAACAGTCAGGAGGTTTCGTTCGCTGCACTACATCCTGTTTTCACGACGCCGGATGTAACTAGATCTTGGAATGGATTTTATTTATTTATTGCTCGGGGGTTGGGGAAAGGGTGGTTACACGTTAGATCGCCACTGTTATGGTTCGTTACTGATCCTTAACGTGGCAAATCCGACACGGTAGTGTACAGGACTGCATGTTATTTCTATTGAATCTCAGGCAATGTAAACGCGATCTGCAAGTCTTATCTAAAAAATGTTATGAAAAGTTGTAACCTTTCATATTTGCCAAGGACTCCAAAAAAAAGTATTATCTGGTCTCAGTATGCAGTTACATTTCGCAGCACACACACACACACACACACACACACACACACACACACACACACACACACACACACACACAAATATCGTCAGAGCAAACAGTATCGATAACGGGATCGTGCCAGAGAGAACGAGCTATACGACTAGAACGATATTTGCCATTCTCTCTCTCTCTCTCTCTCTCTCTCTCTCTCTCTCTCTCTCTCTCTCTCTCTCTCTCCGTTAATTTTAATATAGCCTACAAACATACATGCGTACTTAAATTCATCATGTATTATATATATATATATATATATATATATATATATATATATATATATATATATATATATATGTACCTATAAGTATATATTATATATTTATATGCAGTGTGTCCACAAAGTGGAGATGGGTTTATATAAATCTACTGTATATAAAGACTGAACATATTATGCATTTTTTGTTTCCATATGAAAAAGTAACTGCTGAATTTATCAGTCTTACAGTAACGGAAAAACCTGCATTTCAACATGGTAAATGGCTGAAGCGTAATAAATGTTTATAAACACAGCAGGACCTAATGGAGCCTTTGTTGGTTATTGTAAAGGGTGTTGGGGGGGTTGATGCAAAACTCCGAAAATAATTCTCTCTCTCTCTCTCTCTCTCTCTCTCAAAAATGTCACAGTGGTGGTTACGATCAAAGTGAGTCTTTGGGCTGTTGTTGCTGTTTTGCATGCCTGGAGGCGGCACAGAAAAAACAAATAAGAAAAGAACATGGAAAACAGAAGAATAAAGTAAGTTAAAACCCAAAAGAAACCTGTCCCTAGCGAAGTGTGTGTGTGTGTGTGTGTGTGTGTGTGTGTGTGTGTGTGTGTGTGTGTGTGTGTGTGTGTGTGTGTGTGTGTGTGTGTGTGTGTGTGTGTGTGTGTGAGAGAGAGAGAGAGAGAGAGAGAGAGACGGGGGAAGGGTGTATTTTTGAGTCTGGTGGGTTGTCGGCGTGGTAAAAACCTCTATATAACGTAATTAGTATGCGGCTCAGGGCATTTTGTTGGAAGGCCTGAAATTAGTAAACAAGATATGACTTCTAACTTATTACATTTTTTATTTATTATTATGGGTCTGCTTCAACCTTGTAATTTGATAATGAGGTATCCATTTTATTGCCGCTATCACCAGACGACTTTATTTAGGTTAGGAGGCGCCTTTACTGCTGATATATTTACATACTATTTCCATCAACAGTATAGCAGCCTGTAGCTTACCTCTCTCTCTCTCTCTCTCTCTCTCTCTCTCTCTCTCGTTATTGTCTGATGGCCTTCATTGAACTGAGCGAACCAATCCAATTAGCAGTAGTTGTCTTGGTCGGTGGTGAGAGAGAGAGAGAGAGAGAAAGAGAGAGAGAGAGAGAATCCGGAGGGTTCCACTCATTCCCATACTTGTTTCACAAAGCGCTCGGAATGTATATGGAGGAAGGGTGAGGGGAGAGGGAAGAGGGGAAGGAAATTATGGAGAACACGGGGAAGAGAGGGGAGAGAGTGAGACACAGGTGGATAGGAAGAAGGGTGAATAGAGGAAGGTGAGGGAGAGTATGGAAGACATCAGAGGAAGTGGAACAGATTGATATAGATACAAGCTATACGGCAAGAGTTAATGCCATTTTACCCCTTGGCATGTACATACCCGATCTAGGCCACCGTAGTCAATGGATTTAAGGCCAGATGACCAGCCTTCTTCACCTGATGCATTACATGACTGTACAGCCTCCACTCACCTCTTGGCACCCACGGGGGGCCTGGCCAACATCTATATACACGGACATTGACTTTGTGTTTTACATAAGACAGTGAAGTTTGGCTCAGTGGTAAATCACTCACACCAGGTTACAGGCAGGCAGGAACTACCCCTCCTCCCATGTGGGGGAGGGGGGAGTGGCCCCTAGGTTGAGGGTAATGCAATAGTTCTTTACCTGGCAACAGGAATTTTGCACAGTGGTAGACATCCCATCAGACCAATCTTTAGTCATGGTGGGACTTCTACAGACCACTACCAATCGTGGGAATGGTCCCCAGGGTTCACAGCCAACAGTGGTCTGCACAGCCTTAAGTTTTACCACCTAGCAGCGCAAAATTTTGCACAATGGTACACCTCCCTCTGGACCAGGTTTTATGGAGGGAGGAACTCCCACGTCCCCCAACGAGGAGGTGGCAGACAGACCCTAACTTTTTTTTTTTTTTTTTTTTTTTTTAAATCTGAGAACACATCATTTTGCACAGTGATAAACTACCTTCTGTTTGGGCTGGGTGAGACTCCCGAGGGTTGCTCCCCACGCTGGGGGCAGCCACCGGTGTCCTGGTCAACGCTAGTATGCATGGCAATGGTTTTTCTTAGGAGGAAAAAAATGTGCAGTGGTAGTCCTCCACCCGGACCAGATTTTACGCCTGATGGAGCCCTGGGGGCCGCCACCCCCCCTCAGTAAATTATCATGTCTTTCCCCATGCAATACTACAGGGGGGACTGCAGTGATTATAGATACCCACTGTCTTGTTTTTCTTGTCTTTGTTCCTCTTCTTTTTCTTTCAATCTTCCAGTCATCATTTCGTACCCTTCTACATTCCTTCACTTCTCAGCCACCTTCCATCCATTTCTTCTCACTCTTCCACTCCTCCAACCTACTCCTGTTTCTCACCCTTCCCTCCACTCCTTCCATTCTTCTCCACCTCTAACATCTCTCTTACTTTCCTCCAATCTTCCTTTTATCCCTCCGTTCCCTCTCCCTAATACTCCCCCAGGTCTCTCTATCTATGTATCTATTTTCGTCCATATCTTTTCTCTCTTATTTTCACTCCAATACTTCCCTCCTTGTCTCTAATCAGTCAATTTATCTCAGTTTCTCTTACTTTCCCACACTCTTCCAGTCTCTCTCTCTCTCTCTCTCTCTCTCTCTCACACACACACACACACACACACACACACACACACACACATTTCTTCTCTTCTCCATTACTTTCCTCCACCCCTCCACCCTCACCAGCAGCTCTCCACCCCTCCAACATATCAGTCGTGTACAAGTTAAGTAAATTAGAGGTTCAACTTCCCAGCATCCCCGCCTCAGAGTTAACTACAACAGTGTTTTAATTCCACCCAAACACCTCTTCCTCAGCGAGTTATTTTTGAATATGGCTGGTTAATATCCCATGTTTTGAATCCCCCCAATACTATCTATCTATCTATCTATTGCCAGACGCCTCAATCCCGTTTGGGGTGGCCACAAACAAATAGCCTTCAAGTCGCCCTGTCCCCCGCCATTTCACTGCCCTGCTCCCAGCTCACACCCCCAATACTAAAGGCAGTATTCTCGTGCGGTAGGGAAGCTCCCTAACACCTCTTCCTTACCGACTTATTATTGGATATGGCTGGTTAATCTTCTGTTTTAAATCCACATAAACACTAGATGTGGTACTTTCGTATGGAAAGGAAACTCCCTAACATCGCTTCCTTAGCGATTTATTTTTGGATGTGGCTGGTTAATATCCTACTGTAGGTTAATTCTGGAGAGTCTGGCGATATTGGAAGGATTGTGTAACCCAGAATAGAACAGCAGGGCGTAATAAGCCAACTAAATCGCTCAGGAGAAGTTGTTAAGCAGCTTGCTCAGCCTAGGAGACCACGGTGGCCAGCCTGGCCACACAATTCTGGCCTGGGAGAGACACCGACATTTAGTGTAAGTTTATAAAGGAAGTAATTATACAACGGTGATCTGTGGCTAATTAGCAAATGTACGGTAATTATATTGGCCAGAAAAAGGCACTATTAAAACACACCTAGCCTCGTATTACCGTCGGTTACGCAAGCTCCCAAACACCTCTTCATTACCGATTTATTTTGAGATACGGCTGGTTAAGATCCTATTGTACGTTATTTATGCAGAGTATTGTGATATTGGAATGATTTAAGTAACACAGAAAACGACGGCAAGGTGTAATAATGAAAATAAATCACTTAGTAAAGGGTGTTAGGGAACTTGCGTAACCAAGGAGACTAGCGTGGTTAATGATGGCCAAGGGAGAGGCGGAGCAAGGCGGCTAAGTTGCTAATGAAGTCATTAAGATAGCAGTCTGTCAACTTGCTAATGATATGGGAAATGTTAATTAAGTTTGAGGCCAAAAATAGGACATATCAAGACCCAGTTAATTAAGCCCCGGGGAGACCCGGCCCCCCTAGCGAAGTTTGTACTACAAGTACGGTAATGATAGCAGTTTGTACTACAAGTACGGTAATGACAGCAGTTTGTACTACAAGTACGGTAATGATAGCAGTTTGTACTAAGTACGGTAATGATAGCAGTTTGTACTACAAGTACGGTAATGATAGCAGTTTGTACTACAAGTACGGTAATGATAGCAGTTTGTACTACAAGTACGGTAATGATAGCAGTTTGTACTACAAGTACGGTAATGATAGCAGTTTGTACTACAAGTACGGTAATGATAGCAGTTTGTACTACAAGTACGGTAATGATAGCAGTTTGTACTACAAGTACGGTAATGATAGCAGTTTGTACTACAAGTACGGTAATGATAGCAGTTTGTACTACAAGTACGGTAATGATAGCAGTTTGTACTACAAGTACGGTAATGATAGCAGTTTTTATTTTTTTTTTATGTGACCGGCTCTGGGCATAGGCTTCATAGCCTGCTTTCAAGGCCCAGCAGTCCTCCTACATACCATACACCTCTACATGTCACCAGTTCGGCGCTAACACCCACCGTCCATATTGAATACATGCTAGGGCTGTCTCATACAGCACTTGTGTATTGGTATTAGCGGGGGTATTTTTACCAAATGTCGGCGGGTCTTCTGGTAGATCAGGAAAGTCTGATATTTATGAAATTCAAATCCTTAAAGCTGTTCCCTGCCCCAGCAGGATTTGAACCCGGGTCCGTTAGGACTGCAGGCCAACTCTCTACCGACTGAGCCACCGGTAATTTTAGCAGTTTGTAACAGAAGTACGGTAATTATAATGGTGGTTAAGTGTTTGATCTGCGCTTAATAGGATCATTGGAAATTTAAGTCAACAGGGTGGGGGACAAAAAAGAAAAAAAGAAAAAGAAAAAAAGAAAGCTACAAAAAAAAAAAAAGAATAAAAAAGATGTCCTTGGTAGAAACAGAGCTTATAACAAAATTAGTAATGCGGTTTATTATAAGCCCGGAAATATTAAGCCCCGATGGGATTGATATGGAGGGATTTGTTTTTACACACACACACACACACACACACACACACACACACACACACACACACACTTTTTTATGCAAGGAAGAAGGAACCAAAGGCCGCGAGCCCGCAATTGTCGTTCCTTCCAAGAGAAAATCAAAATACAAGAGAGAGCCAAATTCAAGATCCGATCATTTCGAGATGCCTGGACACAATGCGTTTGAAAGACTGGAGATCATAGGAAGCAGGAAATACTGACAGAGGGAGACAGTTCCAGAGTTGACCTGTTGCATAAATGAAGGACTGGGAGTAACGGTTAACTCTTGCATTAGAGAGCTGGACAGAAAAGGGATGAGAGTTTGCCGCTACACGGGTGCTACGCTCCCGTCGTAGAGGTGGAGGAATGCATGCAGACAGTTCAGAGGAGCAGTGACCATTGAAGTAGCGATAGAAAAGAGATAAAGATGCAACAGTGCGACGAAGAGACAGGTTGAAGGAAGTCAGTAAGAGGAGGAGAGTTAATGAGACGAAAAGCCTCTGACTCCACCCTATTGAGAAGAGCTGTATGTGGAGAGCCTCCCCACACATAAGAGTTGTACTCCACACAGGGGCGAATAAAACCCCTGTATAGAGTCAACAATTGTGCAGGGGTAAAGAAGGAACGGAGTCGGCTTAGCACACCCAAGCTCTTGGAAGCAGATTTTACAACAGATGTAATAAAATCTTTCCAAGATAAGTCCTGAGTAAATAAAACTCCAAGCATGTTCAAGGATGATGCAGGATTAAGCTGAATATTATTAAACATTAGTGGGCATACGTGCGGAAGATTTTGTTGGGTTGATAGGTTTAAGAACTGAGTCTTTGATGCATTAAAAACAAGATTATTTTTACCCCAGTCAGAGATACAAGCCAAGTCAGACATTAGGTGTGCCATAGCCTCATCCCTTGTTTGTTGAAGTAACTGCTGAGATGGGCGTTGCGGGAACCGAATAGAAAGACGATGGGTGGAGTCATAAGCATAAGAGTGGATAGGGTTAGATGTACAGCTTAGAAGGTCATTGATGAATAAAAGGAAGAAAGTTGGTGATAGGACAGAGCCCTGAGGAACATCACTGTTGATAGATCTAGGAGAAGAACGATGGCCGTCTACAATAGCGGCTATAGAACGACCAGAAAGGAAGCTAGAGATGAAGGCACAGATAGAAGGATAGAAACCGTAAGAGGACAGTATGGAAATTAAAGATTTATGCCAGACTTGATCGAAAGCCTTAGAGATGGCAAGTGCAATGGCAAAGCTTTTGCCAAAGTCCCGAAAGGAGGATGACCAGGAGTCTGAAAGGTAGATGAGAAGATCGCCAGTGGAGCGTCCCTGATGGAACCCATACTGACGATCAGAAAGAAGGTTGTGACAGGAAAGATGCTTTAAAATTTTTCTATTAAGAATTGACTCGAAAACTTTTGAGTTACAGGATGTTAAGGCAATTGCACGATAGTTAGAGGGTTGGGAATGGTCACCTTTCTTTGCACTGGCTGAATGAGAGCAAACTTCCAGCAAGAAGGAAAAGTACAAGTTGATAGACAAAGACGAAAGAGCTTGCCTAGGCAGGGTGTAAGCACAGAAGCACAGTTCTTGAGAACAACAGGAGGGACTCCATCAGGCCCATATGCCTTATTAGTACTGAAGCCAGCAATGGCAGAAAATACATCAGCTGAAGAAATTTTAATATCAGCCATGACGAAGTCAGAGGGGGGAAGTGATGGAGGAACAGCACTGGAATTGTCTAAGGTGGAACTGGAGGAGATAGTCTGAGCGAAGAGATCTGCTTTATCAGTAGAAAAAAAAGCTACAGAGCCATCAGAGTGGAAAAGAGGAGGGAAGGATGATGAGGTAAAGTTGTTAGAAAGGTTTTTGGCAAGGTGCCAGAAGAAGCAGGAAGAATTCGAGTTGGAGAGTTGAGAGCATTTAGTACGGATGAAATTATTTTAAGCAGAGTGAAGAACAGACTTAGCACGATTCCGGGCAGAAACGTATAAAAGATGTGATTCAGGGGTGGGTTGGCTCCGGTACCTTTTATAGGCCCTCTCCTTGTTGCGAACAGCATTAGAACAAGCATGATTAAACCAAGGCTTTATTGCATTAGTCAGAGGATATGAGAATGGAGTGTATGTTTCCATGCCCGAGAGAATAACCTCCATAAATGCGCAAGGCACACTGAGATAGCTCCTGGCCATGGAAGCAATAATCATTCCAGAGAAAATCAAAGAAGTACTGCCTGAGGGCCTCCCCATCCGCAGCTCCAAAGTGCCACAGATGACGTTTCTCTGGAGGGTTGACAGGCCGTACCAGAGCAATAGGACAGGTTAAAGTGATAAGGTTGTGATCGGAGGAGCCCAACGGAGAGAAAAGATTAACCTGCCTCATCCTGACCACTTTTCCACCACTGACTTCCCCCAATCCCAACCATTTTTGGGAAAAAAAAAAAAATTTTGCCCAAACCTCCGCTTTTGGTGAGAAACATCGAAAAATCTTAGAGAAATCGCTCACCTGAGGTTTAAAATATTTGATACAGGTAGCAGTACCTCCTCACCTTACTGTGTTTTCTATCAGGCTGGCTCCAAAGAAAACGAGTTTTATGGGAGTGTAACCATTCCACACCACTCATAAACGGTATTTATTTATTTATTTGGTACGAATTTATATGTAGTATGAGAGAATATTGGTTTTCACACAGTAATATAGGCAATATAAGCATTGTTTCACTCATGAAACACATCAACATACCTGACCTTTTTTGGCAACATTACCTGATCATCATTTCTGACTGTTTCTTCCTCTAATGCTATGCAAAGTTTGTCCTCCACATTGTCATCGATTGGGGAATCACTCTGGCCCTGAATTTCGAACTGTGGATTGACATGGCTTTGCTGGCCAGGTCACTGGTAACAGGTGAATTGCTGAGACAATGGAGTGCAGAGGGGGGAGGAGGTCATGCTGGGTAAGGCATTGTCCCTGCCTGGCATCTTGTAGAGGTGTCCCGTGTATACATACCAAAAATCACTCGCGAAAATTGAAAATTGTGCAAATTAGGGACCTTGCAATTGATTCGCGTTTATGAACGTCAACGGGATTGGCAGTGACAAAACATGTGGACGTTAATTCACGTCGACGGGATGCCGCAGGTTAACAGCATAAGCAGAAGGATTAGTAGTAAGGAAGAGGTCATGTATGTTGGAGCTCTCTCCAAGGCGGTCAGGGATATGGGTAGGATGCTGTACAAGCTGCTCTAGGTCATTAAGGATAGATAAGGTGTAGGCTAGTTCACCAGGTGGATCAGTGAAAGGACAGGAGAGCCTAAGGCGGTGGTGAACATTGAAATCTCCTTGAATGGAGATTTCGAGAAAGGAGAAATGGATAGAATGTGTTCCATCATAGAAGTAAGATAGTCAAAGAATTTTTGATAGTCAGTTGAATTAGGAGATAAGTAAACAGCACAGATATATTTAGTCAGAGAATGACAGGAAAGCCGAAGCCAGAGTGAAGAGAATTCAGAAGAATAGAGTTCAGGAACACGAGAACAAGATAGGTCGTTGCATACATATACGCAACATCCACCTTTGGCTTTGAAATGAGTATAGAGAAAGTAGGAGAATACAGAAAAGGGTTTGCTGTCAGTTGCCTCAGACAGCTGAGTCTCAATTAGAAAAAGAAGGTGAGGTTTAGAGAAGGAGAGGTGGTGCTCAACAGAGCAAAAGTTAGAGGAAAGGCCGCAAATGTTGCAGAAATGAAGAAGAAGAAAGTCAGACAGTGGTTCCAGGCAGCTCAAGTCGTCACCGGGAGAGGGGCGGACAGTGGGGGCATTTATGGTCACCCCCCATGGGGACTCCGAGGCCAAGTGTACAGTATTGCTGCCATGATTTTTTTAATTTTGGGAAAGGAAGTGAAGTGTGTACTGTGCATGCAGTTCGGAGTTGATAGTTAGAGAAACTTGTACTGGAGAGCATGCTGGCCTACTCTCTGTGTTACTGAGACACTGAAAAAGTTCAGCAAAGGGGGATGGTCGGGACCTAGTCCCGAGGGATGATGAAACGGGAGCTCCAGCTTTCCCTGTCATCAGCTTTCCATCCACCTTGGGGGTACTGCCCTGCTCGACTGGTGCTACAGTCTACTCTTCATATATATATATATATATATATGTATACAATGAGCTAATACAGACTTCGGTAAGACAGCTTTATTATATTATCATTATTATTATTATTATTAGCCCCAGGTGATGAATATTCAGATCAGGTGAGGCGACCTGCACAGGTGTTAAGTCTCCTACCAATTAACCTTTTTGGAGCGGCTGACACCACACCAGTAAACACATTGTAGAGAAAGGGTGTGGTTGTGGCAAAGTTAAGAGTGAAAACTACACACAAACACACACACACACACACACACACACACACACACTGATTAACTGACTAGCAAAACACAGGCCACAAAAACTCACAGCCCAACAGATTACTCTCCCGTAAAACTTGTCTCAGTTCTCGTCAGGTTTGGCTCACCCTCAAGGCAGGTTGAGTTGGCCGAGTGAGAACAATGTCAGAAATTGTTTGTGTCTGTGCAGTTTCCAGTCTTAACTCTCACCACCACACCTGGCTTTTGTATTGTGTGTGTGTGTGTGTGTGTGTGTGTGTGTGTGTGTGTGTGTGTGTGTGTGTGTGTGTGTATAAAAGTCTTGATCTGATTTCCACCAAGTGTACTGGAACAACTGTCTTCACAGAGGTTGATCTCGTACACGAGGTCAAAGGTCAAGGTCATATGCCAAGGTCAAATAAAAGTTTTCATTCCATTTTAGTCTCTTCCTTCCATCCGTTTTCCTTCTCCTTGCTTCCTTCTTTTCCTTTCCTTCCTTTCACTTTCCTCCTTCCCTCCTTCTCCACTTCCTTGTTTCTTCCTCATCCTCCTTCCCTTCTCCTTACATCCTCCCGTTCGTTATTCGCTAATGCCTTAATCCATAGAGGTAGGATTAGGGCAGAGTCGGCGTGAGAAGGCTCCGGTGAAGCCAGAGAACTGTCAAACGGCCATATTGGTCAAGTCAAGAGGTCACGGCAACACCTACTTGAAGAAGATTGCTGTGCACTCCTACCTCTATGGCTGTGCCCATAGAGGTAAGAGTCCTAATCCTACCTCCGTGGGTGTGGCCATGAGATTATTAAGCCTTTAATACCTCCAGCTGTGTGTCCACCTGGTATTCTTCAGGGAGAATGCCAGAAACAAAGTAGACTTCATTCTACCTCTGGTTTTAGTTGTAGTTCAGCTGTGGGTGTGAGACGTTCTGTCCTAAGTTGTAACTCACCATCAAATAACCTAAGTCTCCAAAAATGCCCACCACCTGTGCCGCATTTGGGTGTAATGAAAGAGGAGATAAGAAATCTGACCCATCCATTACATTTCACCGGTGAGTATCTTTAGAGTGAATTATAATTTGTAAGTGTAAATTATGTATATGACTGGAGTTAGTAAAGTCAAGCTGAATATTATATAGAATAATAGATATAAACTTTTTTCATAATGTGCTGATGTATATTATTTTAAATCATCTATCTGTCTTCCATCCTTCATTTTACCATATGTTCTTAAATACTTCCATTTTTTTCATTCATTAACTACTTTCTTTTCTCCTTCCATTCATAACCTACTTTCTTCCTCATTTTTTCTGTTTGCAACTAAGAAAACACTCGCGCCTGGTCAGCGGAACCAAGTCAGACAGCTGTCAAAGGGGTCGCCGCCATGTTGGTCGAGTCAGGTCTGTCGGCCTCACTCTGACCTACCCGTGGTTAATCCCTTATGCCGCCTCTACCTACTCCTACCTCTATGCCTTAATCCCATCATTCTCTCTCTCTCTCTCTCTTTCTCTCTCTCTCTCTCTCTCCTTCATACCTCCACCCTTCTCTCTCCTTTATCACTCTCGCTGTCTCATCCCTCCATCACACTCCCCTCTTTATTTCCTGGATGTTTTAACGTTATTGCATTCTCTGATGCTGACAGTAGCGGGGCGACCATCATCCACTCAATCGATGTAGTACCATCTTTACGTGACATTACACCGAGTGGCTAGTCAAATGTATTCCAGTACCCAAGAAAGCGATTTAATGCTCTGTGTGGTGGTCATACTGATGCCTGTTGGGTTCGTATTCTCATCTGTTAAGGAAGTTCCCTAACAACCTTTCCAAAGCGACTTATTTTCCCTATTACACGTTACTATTCGTCCACGTATTACATAAATCATTCTAATATCACCATATTCTGCGTAAATAATGTGCAAAAATATATCAACTAGTCGCGTCAAAAAAAAAAAAAAAAAAAAAAAACACGAAGGAAGAGGTGTTAGGGAGTTTCCTTACCCGACGTGAATATTGGCCTTGGGCTCGTATTCTCATCGGGTGAGGAGGCTCCCTAACACCTCTTCCTTAGCGATTTATTTTTGGATACGGCTGGCTAATATCATTTTGTACGTTATTTATGCAGAGTATGGTGATATTAGAATGATTTCAGTAACACAGAAAAGCACGGCAAGGTGTACTAAGCAAAATAACTAGCTCAGGAATAGGTGTTAGGGAAGTTCCTTAACTGACGAGTGGGTTTCGGCGCTTCAATAGGATGGAATCTACAAAGGTTCTAAATTAAAAGAATAATATACATGAACTTATTTCCACACAGAGGCGAGGCACTGGTCATTGTTGCCTTTATGTCTGACCTGATAAGACTAGCCAAGGGTCATTACTCTTTGAAAGGGGCAACGAAGATGTAACTCTGTGTAAAGCCCCCCCCCCCTCTCTCTCTCACTATTTATTTATACATGTTTCTCCCTCCCTCCCTGTGAAGAGGAAGGGCAAGCCTGCATGAACAGAGAAAGAGGAGGAGGAAACTGAATGAAGGGAAGGAATTAGAGGAAGGAATGAGAGGAGAAGAGAAGAGAGGAGAAGAGTGAAGGGAAGGCAAGGAAAAAGATCAGAAGGGAAAGTAAGAAAAAATAATGATATTTAAAGAGAGAGGGGTAAAATGAAGGATGGAAAGAGAGAAAAGCAATAAATGGTTGAAGAAAAGGAGTTTTTTAAAACAATGGTAGAGAGAGGTGTTTAGTGTTATATGTTATGCTGTCTCGAATGCCGTGATTGAGAGAGAGAGAGAGAGAGAGAGAGAGAGAGAGAGAATGGAATGTGGAAAGCCAGCGAGACAGGCTTTAAAGTGGGTGAAAAAGAAATTTAACTGGATAACAAAGACAGAGAGAGAGAGAGAGAGAGAGAGAGAGAGAGACAAATACAGAGAGAGGGAGAGAGAAGAATGTAGGAAGCGAGTGAGACAGGCTTTGAAGTGGGTGAAAAAGAAATTTAATTGGATAACAGAGAGAGAGAGAGAGAGAGAGAATAATGGAGAAGATAAAGAACAAGAAGAATAAAAAAGATTGCTTTAAATACAGAAGTCTGAGCAAATGAAGAGACAGGGAGAG
>NC_137021.1:43253087-43283087 GCF_032717465.1 Coenobita brevimanus
AATAAAGGCTGCAAGAAACACGAAAATATCAAGAAGAGGGGTAGGGCAGAAAAAGAGAGGAAGACAATATGGAGAGAAAGATTGGAGACAAAATGGCCCTTTTTAGTCGCCTCTTATGACAGGCACGGATACTGGGAAAGTATTCTTCCTCCCCCCCCCTCCCCACCTCCCCAGGGAGTGGCAGCTCTTGGTTGTGCCCTCACTTGCAAGGTGTCCGGCATGGAAGACCCTGCCAGGACCACTGGGCCACGTAAGCTCCCCCACCACGACAAGGTGGCTGCCACGGGGGAGAGAAAATAGGAGAGGTTTTTGTCATGCAGTGAATTAACTCAGAGCGATGATGATGATAAAGAGAGATGGCGAGTAGATGTATATATCAGACAACCGTAATGTATATGAGTTGGCTGTATATTTTTTAGCTTACAGGGCAGTTGGCGTTTGATGGCATAACAATCAAATAAATTGCGTTCTAAAGAGAGAGGTGTTGTAGTAGATAATTGTAACACCAGTAAAAAAATAATATACATTAGTTAATGCGGCACTCAACAGGGCTTTTTGTGAACACCTTTGTCCCCTGCCTGTCATACAACATCAGCTTTAGTAAGACAAATTCTGGAATCACCATTCTGAATGCGGCAGTAATATTTGTAGATGTAGTTATTGAAAAAAATTAGTGAAAGATATGCCAACCTCCACCTCTCTTCTGCGCTGACCCCATCACACGTCGCTCATTTCAGCGAAAGTAATTTTTTGTTCCCCTTCCCTGGTACCACCCCCTACGTGGATACCCCCTTGTAGGGTGCCGTGTTCTTTTGTGGTGTGGGGGTGGGTTGTGTGGGGATGGAGGGCGTGAGGGGGATGGGGAAGGGTCTTCATTTTGAGGTTCAGGGTTAGCCGCTTCCACTCCCACTAAATCCGCGTCATACTCGTTGACCATCAGATCAATGACTTGGTTTACGGCCAGGTTTGTACCCGTGATGGTCAGGGGTTCGCCTGGATCCCCGTCGACGGTAACCCATACCGTATACTCCTGACACAACTGTGTACCGTTGCTGAGTGCCGGTCCCAGGAACCGGCTAAGATTATCCTGAGTGAGATGCACAAGCCCATAGAACCACCCCGGTAGGTTGGGTATGTCCCCAGGCTGAGTCTGGGTGATGTAATGAATGGCCCGCTGCGGCTTGATACAGGGCCCTTCTGGCCTCCTTGGCGCCATAATGTATGTCCTACCTACCAATGCCCTGCCGATACCTTCTGCCGTGGTGGCCATCTCTCGTCGTTGCCACTGGTGCTGTGGTGGCCACTTTTGCTGTGCTGGCCACATGTCGTAATGGTCACCCACTTTAGTCGTGATGAAAACTGGTAATATTTCCGAGGAGATTTGTTTTTAAATCCCCTTTTCTCTACGACTAGTGTTTAACAATTTACTCTTATTACCTTCACCCGATGTTTATTCCACGATACCTACAGACCAATTTTTTTTTTTTCTTTTTTTCTTTTTAAGACATTGCTCAGGAAGGAAAGTGTTTAGTTAACGTGTAAATTAAAGTCAGCCTGGAACTCCCTGAAAATGTTTATTATTGTTCTTTTTGCTGGTTTTGAAGGTTTTATGGTAGTTATTACTTGAGGAGAAGTAGACAAATAGAGAGGCTTGATAAACTGACTGGTAGATGGATGGATGGATGAATTTATGTCTGGAGCGAGGGAGATAGAGGAAATATAGAAAGAGAGGGGAAAAAGAAACCAACGATAGATAGGTATACAGTAGAGATACTGGATAGGTAGAGAGAGATATATATATTATAGAGATAGCTAGACACATGAAAGGGGGAGAGGGAAGAATGGAAGAGAGGAAGGGGAAGGAAGATAGGAATGATGAATCGAGAGAGAGAGAGGAAAAAAAAAAAAAATCTGGAGAGACAGAAGATGACAAATAATGGGAGTAGGTGGAGAACAGAGAGGCTGTTTGTAAGCTGAGTAAAATCGTCTGAGATAGTTGAGAAGAATGAAATCGTATGAGGGCAGCAACAAAATGCTAGTACTTGGAGAATACTTTGACCTTTATCTCTGACGGCACAAGGAGAGGCACGCTTTCACGTGGTGGCACAGGTATAACTAGGTCGTGGAGCTCCTTACGAACTTCACTCACCTCCCTCCCTATCCCTCAAAAGGAGGATGGTGGTCTGTGGGAGAATGGTAAGTTTAGCCTGCAGTCCACTGGGTTCGCGTTTCAGCTGAACCTGGGGCTTTAACCAACACTACTACTCCTCTTTCTGACGACGGGAGATCTTCACTATTGTATTCTCGTTAACGCCAAATTATCTTCACTATTGTATTCTCGATAACGCCAAATTTTCTTCACTAATGTATTCTCGATAACGCCAAGTTATCTTCACTATTGTATTCTCGTTAACGCCAAATTATCTTCACTATTGTATTCTCGGTAACGCCAAATTATCTTCACTATTGTATTCTCGGTAACGCCAAGTTATCTTCACTATTGTATTCTCGGTAACGCCAAATTATCTTCACTACTGTATTCTCGTTAACGCCAAATTATTTTCCTCAGCCATGGGAGGGTAGTTGTTTTTCTGTTTGGAATCGTCTTAATTAATCAGGAAGGAAGGGATCTCTAGGATGTAAGTGATTGGAAAATGGCCAGAAGTAGTAGAAGCAGAGAGACGAGCAGGGAGGATCAGTAGGATGGAAGTGATTGGGGAATGATGGGGAAAAGGAAAAATGCGAGAAGCAGGGGAAGGAATCAGTAGGATGGAAGTCTGTGAGGCACGGAAGAAAGTCATAAATAAAGAAAGCAGCAGGAATTATGATGTGTGGTGAAATGTTGAAAAACGGGAGTGAGATAGTATTTGAATAGATAGAGAAGATTAGTAGATTAGTCGGGAAGGAAGGTAGACTTCAAGAGGACGTCAGGTACAATATTTCCCCAGTACAAAGGCAAAGAGGAAGCGGAAGTACGTGGCGAGCCAAGAGGAATTTGTCTTATCAGTTAAATTGGTTACTTATATGGTAGGATACGTGTTGACTGAGTTATGGAGAAAACCGAGGAATTGGGGATGGGGTGTGGACACCAAATATTCACTAAGATGTTTAGTAGAAAGTGTTCTGAGAAGGGAAAGACGTTGTATGATGACTTGATGGATCTAAAGCAATCACGTGACAGAGTTGATAGACAAGGAATGTGGAATATGCAGAAAATACATGGAATAGGTAGGAGATTGTTGAATGGTGACAGGGGTATGTATGGGGACCCAAGGGCGGCAGTGCATGTGGAGGAGGAACAGAACTCTTCGATTTGAATATGGACTGAAATAGGGATGCCATGTTTTCATGGTTGATGAGTTCCTTAACTGAATATATGGCACGGTAGTGGATGTTGGAGTGTCCATAGTTAGAGAGGGTAGGGTTTCAAAATATCCTGTACTATTCTTTGCTGATGATACTGTATTGTTAGCGAAGATGAGTGGGAGCTGCAAGGCTTGGTGAATGAGTTTGGAAGTTTGGAAAACAAACGAAATCTAAACGCGAATTTAGTGGTGAGTAAAGTTATATATTTTTAAGAGGAATGAAGTCACGGAGTAAATAGTGATGATGAGTAGTCAGGATGTAGAGTCTGTGATTGCTGTAAGTATATAAGTAGTGTGATGAGCAGGGACGGAAATGTAGAGGATGAAGTGCATGGAAAGATGTAGTAGGGAAGAACGATTTTTGGAACCTTTAAGAACAATAATTAGAAACAGGAAAGTGAGTATGGAAGTACAAGCAAAAGTCACTACATAACAGCATCGTGATCCCTGTTCTAACATTTGGAAGTGAAGTTTGGAATCTGTTGGAAGGCATACGTCGAGAGTGAGAGGATTGAAAATGAGTTATTTTGAGGAGCTTGTGGAGTTAGTGGAAACAGACAGGCAAATGATGAAGCGAAGGAGCTTTTTGGTGTTGATGTGCATGCGCTGGAAAGGATATGGAGAATACAGGTATAAAGTCAACAGACACTGACACATCATGGGCGAACAAAACTTGGACCATGTCTGACTTATGATTTGGAATGGCTGGGGTTGGGGGAGTGGTAGCACCGTTCGCTGAGGCGACTTGGTTCCTTGGTCGGTTTACTATTGCCCCGACATTTGAAGAACGCTCTGAGTTGTGGGTTGGAGCCCCACCGACTGTTACAGAGTTTGTGCGGTGGACGCTTACAAGCTAACACCATATCCACAACAATCTCATAACCAAACCTACACCGTACCACTGCCTGATTCGACTGTCTCCTGTTTCACTGTCTGTCTGTGCTTAGTATCTGTCCTGCTCTCCTCGTAACACCCCTATGGTTACCTTTGCCTTCCCCTCACTTACCCTACCTCATACCATCCCCCAACTACCTTTACCTTCCCCTCACTTACCCCACCTCATACCATCCCCCAACTACCTTTACCTTCCCCTCACTTACCCCACCTCATACCATCCCTCAACTACCTTTACCTTCCCCTCACTTACCCCACCTCATACCATCCCCCAACTACCTTTACCTTCCCCTCACTTACCCCACCTCATACCATCCCCCAACTACCTTTACCTTCCTCTCACTTACCCCACCTCATACCATCCCCCAACTACCTTTACCTTCCCCTCACTTACCCCACCTCATACCATCCCCCAACTACCTTTACCTTCCCCTCACTTACCCCACCTCATACCATCCCCCAACTACCTTTACCTTCCCCTCACTTACCCCATCTCACACCTTCCCCCAACTCTTCCGACTGTAGCCCGTCAGCCAGAAATGACCCAATTCATGTGCAGGGGTAAGGCAGAAACTGTGTTTCTTTTGTCTGCACCTGCATCTTGCAATGGTTTGGCCATGTGGTGAGAATGAAGAATGAAAGATTGACTAGGAGAGTGAATGTGAATGATGTGGAAGGAGGCAGGGGAAGGGGGAGACCGAGGATGAGATGGAGGGATTTGATAGAGAAGGAGTGTGTGTGAGCCGGAGAAAGGGCAGCAAGATGACAGAGGAAAGGGTGAAAGGGAGCCAACTTTTTGTGGTCATCCTGTATGGCATTAAGGCATCAGGTCTTAGAAAGGCTAGATAGGTAGATAGGATAGATAAATAGATATAGGCAGTGACCACTGACCGAGGGATGATTCAGACTATGGCTGAGGCTAGGCCGACGACTGGATGGAATGACCGTGGTAGGATCTCTCTCTGTCTCTCGAAAGGAAAATGACGAACTTCAGGAGTGAGGTAACTTCTGCCATCAGTTGACTGGGTTCACGTTCAGTTGCGCCTGGGATTCCAACAACAACAGCAACAGCAATAATAACAATATCAGTAGTAATAACAATATTACTGATAACCACAAGAACAGCAACAACAACATTATTACTCTGTACACATTGTATTTGTGATTGTATGTGCATTTGCAGTGAGTGTATGTGTGGTTGTATAATTGTATACTAGGCTCACATGAACTTAAAACCGCCATCATACCAACTTTAGTACTGTGCCAAAATCAACACTCTCCTATGGTGCTAGTCACGAAGAAGTGCTATGAAAAGGATATTAAGCTTAGTGCTGTCACACCTGGTCACTGAGCCACAAGAAATAAGCTGTAAACGGACGAAAATCTCTGTCTGTGCTCTTTTCACCTTAAATTGGCTCTATTTTCGTCCTTTTGCAGCTTAGTTCATGTAGCTTAGTAGCAGAAACAAACAATGCTTTAGCTCCACATCCCTTTCATTGCACTTCTTCATGACAAGCATCATATCCTTGCGTTTATTAACTGTTACAACTGAGCACAGAAGATGGAGAGATGGCAATAATAGGCCAGGTTAGTGTAAAAGGAGTTCAGTTAAAATGAAATACAGTAATTGTTGTTTAGTGAGCGTTATAGCAGTAAGTGTGGCGTCATTAATGTTCACACCGATGACGTATTTGTTATATTCATTCTGCTCTAACTTGGCGTAAAATTACCATCTCTCCGTCTTGATTACTGAGCTGTAGCAACAGAGTGTTCTATTGTTGTTTTATTATGTACGTGTCTATGAGGCCAATAAAATCCTGCGTCGTCAGCTGCAATAACACATCAAGTCGTACATCCTCGGCCAAAACGTTAAATGGGATAGTTTTGACATTTTTGCTGCGCCATATTTCTCTCTTCAACAGTGTAAAATCGTGTGACGTCACCGGAAATAAACTGCAAGTAGGTCATTGGCAGCCAAAGGTTAAACGCGTTTTGATGAGGCACACGTGGATGAACTCTGGGATTGTGACTGGGTGTTGGGTAAGTAACAGCTTTAGAGAGAAAAACAGAAAAATTAGTACATGCGCAGATACTCACATAAGTACACACAGAAATGGAGAGAGAGAGAGAGAGAGAGAGAGAGAGAGAGAATTACTTTACACTTTGTGGTAGATATACGTACAGTACATCAACAGACAGACAAACAGACAGACAGTTAAGGAGATAAGGAAATATGTATACAGATAAGTAGACTGACTTTCCTTACCTATGAGGGACAGAAGCCACTACAGTCAGCACAGGTACATAACTGGGTCTCCTTAGTGAGGCCCGGGATCGAACCTGCCACACCATAGGCTTCTTTTTCCGTTTATTGTTCTCTCTCTCTCTCTCTCTCTCTCTCTGGCAGGACTAAGCCCTTCACACCGATGACTTTCTTTGTCATTGTATTCTTGCTACTCCCAGATGACTTTATTCAGCTGAGGAGAGACATTTCCAGCTGGAGGAGTTAGATACGGCCTTAATCAACTCCTTCACTACTCCACTCCAATGAAATCCTGGAATAAAATCCTCTGGTAATAGCAAGACTAAAATGAAAACCACGTCATCGTACTGAAGGGCACAGGAACCGGAACCCTGACTGAGAACCAGATATCGATGGCCATTGCAGGTCAATATTGTCTTTATTTATAACGCTGTCATGGTGGCCACAGTTGTAGTATTTAATAGGAAGCCAGACCAAGTGATTTGGTTGAGGTAAGAGTAAGCCTGACAGCCTGAACCTACTGTACTACCATTAACCCTCTAGTCACGGAACATGTCTAGTATTCTAGTCCAGCTAACGCAACACAATTGTACAAGCTTACAGGCAGTCATACCAGCCTCACAGTTTTACCAACAAAATCCTTAACCCTCTCATGGTCGGCAAAACTCTAATATTCTAGTCCAGATATCCTCGCACGACTTTATTCAGATAAGAGTAGGTCACACAAGCCTCAGTGTTAATACTATACCCTTTTTACCTTAACTTGGCACAGAGGTTTGTCCTTTGGCAGCTTATTTCACGTAGCTCACTGCCACAATAACACAATGACACGGTTCTACAGCCTTTCCACAGCACTTTTTCGTGACTAGCATCATATTCTAGTGCTGATCTATTGTTACAACTCAGCATTCACGATGACAATATTAGGCCAGGTTAAAGTAAACAGAGTATATTAACCTTAGCCCTGTCATGGTGGGAACAACTCCCGTATTTGACTCCATATAACGCCAGACGATTGTATTCAAGTGACAGAGTTGACGGATCTTGAGTTCACCATATTTTTCATTACCGAGTTATTGGTTCAGTTACTTGATTTTTTACTAACACTCTCAGGCTATTATGAGTTATTGTAAGCTACGTCAATTTGTTTGGCCTAAATTGTAATAAAATACTAGAGTTGTCCCGACCATGTGAGATTTAATTGTGACAGAATCTACACTCTTAGGCTCTTATGGCTCAACCTCAGCAGAATAAAATCGTCTGGCCTTAACTGAAGCTCAATATTATAGATATCGCAATTATGAGAGAGTTCATTTTTCCTTATCAGGTTATCAAAGGCTTTATTTATGGATGGAGTAGCGATGTTGTGGCCATCTTGGATAGCTGGATAAATAGATACAAAGACAGACTGATCGACAGAGCAAAAAAGATAGGCTGGTATACAGACAGATTTTCCTTACAGATCAAAGACATTAATTATGGATGAAGTAGTGATGCTGTGGCCATCTTGGAGAGTTGGATAAAAAGATACAAGGATAGACTGGCTAACTGATAGATAGAACAAAACAGATAAGCAGGTATATAGATAAGCAGGTATAGATGACTGACAGAAGCCACAACAGACAACACTGGTAGATAACTGGGTCTGGGTAGTGAAGGCCCGGGATCGAAACCATACGTCGTGTGTGGCTTCTTTTACCTTATCATCTTATGTACGTTCCTTGATTTCTTTCAATGCTATTATTTATGTCATACGAAAATAGCAAACGTTTGTGAGGATAATAAGAGGAAAGGAAAGGATAATGACGAGAGGAGAGAGTACAGGAGGAGAGTGTTCAAGGTCTCTCTCTCTGTGCCAGTGTACACTACTCATCTCCATCAATAGTAACACTTTCCATACCACGTTGTTTCGCCAATTTAATCGACAAATATTCAACCATATATATTTTGCCTGTTACACCGGGAAGATAAATACTCCTATGATTGCCACACACTTCTCTTTCCTATTCTCTTCTGTATAAATACACAATTTTACCAAGTTGTGGCCGTTCCTTTAACAGAAACCCTTACAGCTGACAGGGAAAGAAACCAGGTTTGTGACTGAGGACCAGGTTTCGATCCACACTGCTGGAGCTGTTTCTTTTTTTAATTACCACTAAATAAATTTACATCACTGCTTTACATGAATATCTATCTATCTATCTATTGCCAGACGCCTCAATCCCGTTTGGGGTGGCCACAAACAAATCGCCTCCTAGTCGCCCCGTCCCCCGCCACTTCACTGCCCCGCTCCCAACTCACACCCCCCTCTCTCATATACCTCTCCACCCCACCCCTCCATCTCATCCTCGGCCTCCCCCTCCCTCTTCCCCCCTCCACATCACTCACATACACTCTCTTCGTCAGTCTTTCACCCTCCATCCTCTCCACATCGCCAAACCACCTCAGTGTGTTCCTCATAACGCTTCCTATCACATCCACATCCACACCACAACGTTCCTTTATATCCTCATTCGTCAGCCTGTCTCTCCACGTGACTCCACAGGCTCCTCTTAAATAACTCATTTCCACTGTTCTCACTCTTGACTTGTGTCCTTCCAACAATGTCCAAGCTTCACTTCCGTACGTTAGAGTTGGTATCACAATACTGTCATGTAGTAACTTTTTCACTTCCATGCTTACTTCCCTGTTTCTTATCACTGCTTTCAAAGAACCAGCACCCTTTCTTCCCTGCTGTACCCTTTCAAGCACTTCACCCTCCAAACCTCCATCCTTACTCATCACACTACCCAAGTACTTAAACGTACTCACATTTTCCAATTCCTCACCATCCAACCTCGCTGTACATTCACTAACTTCACCTCTCTCAAAGACCATCACTTTACTCTTCCCTACATTCACCTTTAGATTCCGTTTCTTACACACTCTCTCAAACTCATCCACCAAGCCTTGCAGCTCCCCTTCGTCTTCACTCAACAACACAGTATCATCTGCAAACAACAGTACAGGGAGTTTCCAAACACTATCCTCTCTCACCAGGGCCACTCCAACATCCACTACCCTACCTTGTACCTCTTTTATTACCCCATCCATGTACAGATTGAACAACCATGGAGACATGACACATCCCTGTTTCAAACCAACTTTCAAAGAGAAAAATTCACTTAGTTCACCATCCACACGCACTGCAGCCTTCGCACCATCGTACATACTCTTCACAGCATTCAACAACTTCCCATCTACTCCATATATTCTTAACACTTTCCACAATCCTTGTCTATCCACCCTGTCATATGCTTTCTCCAAATCCATGAAAGCCGCATACAACTTCTTTCCCTTCTCTAGAAACTTTTCCACTAAAGATCTAAGAATGAATATCTGATCTACACAACCTCTTCCCTTCCTAAAGCCTCCCTGTTCTTCTCCAACTAATTTCTCTGTTCTTTCTCTAACTCTGTCTATAAGTATCCTACCATACACTTTTCCTATTATACTAAGAAGACAAATTCCCCTTTGATTACCACACACTTCTTTTTCCCCTTTTCCTTTGTACAAGGGAATAATTATACCTGACTTCCAATCCTCCGGGACTCTACCTTCCTCCCAGGCCAATCTGCACATCTTCCACATCCATTCTACTACTATCTCTCCTCCATGCTTCAGCATTTCACCACACACTTCATCAATTCCTGGGGCTTTCCCCGATTTAACTTTCTTCATTGCTTCCACAACTTCTATCCTACTGATTTCTTCCTGTCTTCTCACCTCCCTCCTTCTCCCAGCCATTCCCCAGCCACTTATACTCGCATTACTTCCATCCTCTATGTTCAACAATTCCTTAAAGTGTTCTCTCCATCTGTTCACTTTTTCTCCCTTCTCCACTAGTAATCTACCATTTTTATCTTTCACTCCCCTGCTAACTTCACTTCCACCCTGTCTTACTCTTTTCACTTCTCTCCAGAACATTTTCTTACAGTCCCTCCACTTTACACTCAAATTCCTTCCAAATTCCTCATCCACTCTCTTCTTACTCTCTCTTACTAATCTTTTCACCTCTCTCTTTACACATATAACTCTCTCTTCCGCCTCTCAACTTCTTCCACGTCCCTATTTCTCATCCATTCATTGTATGCTTTCTTCTTTTGTGCCACAGCCTGTTTCACCTCTTCAGTCCACCACGCTGTTCCTTGCACCCCCCTCCGTCTTCTCTTCCTACCACACACCACATCACATGCTGCACATGAATACTCTTTACAAAATCATCATTAATTACCACTTAATAATTGACACCATTGCTTTACATGATAAATACTCGTTAAAGAACCATTAATTACCACTTAATAATTGACACCATTGCTTTACATGATAAATACTCGCTACAGAATCATTAATTACCACTTTATAATTGACACCATCGCTTTACATGATAAATACTCGTTACAGAATCATTAATTACCACTTAATAATTGACACCATTTCTTTACATGATAAATACTCGTTACAGAATCATTAATTACCACTTATTAATTGACACCATCCCTTCACATGATAAACACTCTTTACAGAATACGTCAGTTTTCCTTCCACACCAAACATACACAACTTCCATCCTGGGAAAGAACCCAATGTGTCTCTGCGAATTAGGTTTCGACCACTTGTCAACCTAATACCGATAATGGGGATTACTTTTATGCCCACTGAATAATTTATTCTGTTGATTTGTACCAACTGACGGTACTATATACAACATTCGTCAGGTGTCCATTCACAGCGTACAGTTCCATCATATTCCCTAGTTTATTCCTATTTCTCCTTAAGACTTAGTTTTAAAAATACACCTCTATATTCTTTATAAAATACATAATAAAACAAAAAGTATCATCCTGACTACTTGGTGTTTACAAGGCAGACAAAAGGGACGACTGACCAACCGTGAAACCATTTTCTTCAGCTACTCAGGTTGCTACCATGACTCAGGACAAGGATTTTCATTGTATTAAATAGCATGTTGTCAATGTGATATCATCAGGATTTAATACTCGCCACTTGACAACAGTATTCCCAGCCAAGAAAATACTGTAGGTAGCAAGGGTACTGCAAATACTGCTATTAGCCAGCTGAAATGGTGGGCTGAAAGAGAGGCGCTGATGTTTGTATGACTGGTTATGAACACCATAATGGTGATGTAGTGGTGGCAGTGCTAAAGTGACTGTAGTTACGTAGTGAAGGTTAAAATAGTTTGGGTTCTACACACACACACACACACACACACACACACACACACACACACACACACACACACTGAACCTCACGCAATGGTATAGTGTGAGTTGCCGTAAATGAAATCATCCTGCATTGCAGCATTGATAATCAAATCTGTTGTAGCCTATTTGCAGTTTGACTTATTCTGTGTTTTGTCAGTGACTGGAATCCAATGCATCTTTAATTCTTAACCATGACAGCCAGCATCATTATCCGACCCTCCTTGCTTAATGCTATAACCTCCACACTGAGCCTAGTTTTACCTCCCCCCCCCCCCTCTCTCTCTCTCTCTCCCCCCCCCCCCTCTCTCTCTCTCTCTCTCTCTAAGACTTTTGTAATGCAGATAGGGATGCATCTCGCTGAGATACTGCCTTCCTTTTGGATACCCCTTTTAAATTCTTTGTATGATGCTGTATCTATGTATTTTTTTGACGCTGCCCCTTCATAGGATGAAGTGTGGGGTGTCCAATAAACTAGCCCCATTGGGGTCAAATCAATCTCTCTCTCTCTCTCTCTCCTGCCGTTGTATCTTGCAGGAGGTGATCCAGCCAAAAACCATTTTATACCTTGTGTCCCTGTTAATTAAGGACGCCTCCTGCCAGCCACAACACGCCACCCTCCCTCACCTCCTACCCCACCTTGTCCCTCCATCTTGTTCTTGGCCTGTGCCAAAGACGTGAATTACAACACAGTGCCAAAGCATGGCAGTCAGTCGCCATAGCAACCACTGAACACACAGAAAGAGGCCAACACTTAACACGTGCATGGCTGCCACGTGTCTTATACTCTGCTCAACCTAATTCCAATTCCGATTTAGTCAACTGAGTGTGAGTGTGGCAGCAGGACAGTGTTAATATTGTCATAATAATCCTCTTATAGTCACAACAACTCTAGCACTGCATTCTAGGTAAGGCCATACTACTTCATTCAGGTGAGAGGGAGGCATAAGGTGCTCAATGCTTACACACAATAGACAATACCCACCCGGGATGACGTCGAGGAGAAACAACGCAAGAAAGAATAATACACTGGTGAATGTAAGAATGGTAGAATAAAAAGATAGATTTGTAGATCAGCCTATTATAAACGGTAGATTAATACATCTATATTCAGATGGACAAATACATAACAAGAGGCTGAAGAAATGACAGAAATAGACAGTTCGGGCGAAATATAGGCAGAAACCAGTGCAGCCAACGCAGGTAGATAACTGGCTCTGATAGGGCAGGCCCGGGATCCAACCAGCGTCTGTTTAGCTGGTTTCTTTTTTCTATTATTGCCACAGTTCACCACTTGGAGGAAGTTTTAGTCTTTGTTTGCGTGTTCTATTGTTGTTTTATTATGTACGTGTCTATGAGGCCAATAAAATCCTGCGTCGTCAGCTGCAATAACACATCAAGTCGTACATCCTCGGCCAAAACGTTAAATGGGATAGTTTTGACATTTTTGCTGCGCCATATTTCTCTCTTCAACAGTGTAAAATCGTGTGACGTCACCGGAAATAAACTGCAAGTAGGTCATTGGCAGCCAAAGGTTAAACGCGTTTTGATAGGGACAACATGGATGAACTCTGGGATTGTGACTGGGTGTCAGATGAATAATAGCCTGACAGAAAAACAGAAAAATTAGTACATGTGCAAACACATAAGTACACACGGGAATAGAGAGAGAGAGAGAGAGAGAGAGAGAGAGAGAGAGAGAGAGAGAGAGAGAGGAATTTACTTATTGTGGCAGACATACATGGACAGACAGACAAATAGACAGACAGTTAAGGAGATAAGGAAATATGTATACAGATAAGTAGACTGACTTTCCTTACCTATGAGGGACAGAAGCCACTACAGTCAGCACAGGTACATAACGGGGTCTGCTGTGTGAGGCCCGGGATCGAACCTAACGTAGACACGAGGCTTCTTTTTTCCGTTTGTTCTCTCTCTCTCTCTCTCTCTCTCTCTGCTACTGTTTCCTTTTACCTTCGGTCTGTCTCTACTTTTCCACCTCTCTTCATTTTCTCCAGGCTATATATTCTTTAATTATCAGGTATACTTATACAATTCTCAGGCTTCTATTATTTTGTCTCAGGTGAATACCATGCCCTGGCAGCAGGTAAAATTTATTACAAGAGCTGTCTCACGATGAGAGGGTTAATGGTGACAATATCATCTCTCCCTGCCTACTGTAACTTACTCTCAGCTGAATAAAATCGTCTGTAGTTAGCGGCAAGAAGGTAATGGACTTGTTCTAATCAGGAAAGAGTTCATTATTATTATCAATTTACTAAGGCTTGACCTACGGATGGAGTAGTGAGGTTGTGGCCACTTATCATACAACAGACAGACTGACACTGATAGACAGGCAAATAGATAGATAGACAGATAGATAGATAAACAGACAGATAGATATAATGGTAGATCGACATATAGATAGATAAAAATATTGTCAGTCAAGTTGACTGAGAGAATAATTGACTGATTGACTGAAGACAGGTACACCTGCAAGTCTGGTGGACAGACAGACTGACAACATACAGACACTCAAAGAGACAGGTGGAGAGCCAGCTGGATGGACAGCTGGATAGAAAGGTGGATATAGTAACTGACAGAGTGGCTGATTAAATGCTTGACTAATAAACCGGTTAGTACAGTACATTGACGAATTGTTTGAAGTGATAGACAGACTGATAGATAGACAAAGATTTTCCTTACATATGACCGACAGAAACCCAACGGTCACCAGTGGTTGATAACTGGGTCGGGTTACTGACGCCCGGCATCGAAACCATACATGTGTTGAAGGGTTTATTTTTAATTCACGCCATGATTGGTTACTTGAGCTATTTTTTTCTTTGTATTTAGTCCCTTATCATTTTCATTATCAGTCTCTCTCTCTCTCTCTCTCTCTCTCTCTCTTCATATAGTTGCTATATCCAGACGATTTTCTTTAGCTCACAAAAAATTATCGTAGCCAGCTGGGTTTGCTCTAGCCTTCCCTCATCACTTTTCACTACTCGTCTGTTCTCCTGTGTCAAATAAAATCGTCTTGTACATAAAGGAAGGACATGAACATTATCGACATGAGCGGGTTTATTTTCTGAAGTGTCATTGTATTTTTTTCCCCATTTTAATTGTCTTTATTCTATGTATTACGTTATTACCAGGTTTACTCATTCACCCCGGTTATTTGTTGGAATTGACCTAAGACGAATAATGATGATGATGATGATGATGATGATGATGTGAAACGGGGCTACTGAGAATTTTAAAGGTGATTTCTTCTGGTCAGAATTCTGGTGAGAATGAATAAACTCTGGTATCTGACACTGGGTAAGAGACTAATGGAGAGAGAGAAAAAGTAAATAGGAAGAGATGCTGATACAGACCGAGGGACAGATTAGATAAACAGATAAATATTGGTAGAAAGGTTGACAGACAGACAGGTACATAAATGGGTTTACAGAAAGTCAAGCAGAATAATGATGATAAGAGAACTACATATAATGTGAACCATAAGGATGAAAACTGATACACTAACTGGCTGACTATGGCAGATTGATGAGAAGTTTGATGGAGATAAATAGGTACTGAGACATACAGACAGACAGACGTACATATACAACCGGATAGGAAAATAGGTAGACATACAGACAAAGCGACATATATAAACAAACCAACATTTGTATAGACAGTTTTTCCATACCTAAATCTGGCAGAAACTCCTGCAGCCAACACAGGTGGACGCCTGAGTCCAGAGAGTGACGCTCCGGGATTGAACCCACCTTGAGTACCGGTAAGAGTTTCTTTTTCCAGATCGTGCCTGGGTTAAAAAACGGGCTCAGTTTTTTTTTTTTCGTTGATCGTTCATGTGTTCGAGTTTTTTTTTTTTTTTATCCCAAATTCTCTCTCTCTCTCTCTCTCTCTCTCCCAACACACACACACACACACACACACATATATACCTGTATACAGTATATATATATATATATATATATATATATATATATATATATATATATATATATATATGTATATATATATATATATATATATATATATATATATATATATATATATATATATATATATATATATATATATATATATATATATATGTATATATATATATATATATATGTATATATATATATATATATATATATATATATATATATATATATATATATATATATAAAATAGGAAAAAACTTTCCATTGTCGTTAAAACAAATTACGCAAATTTGTTCAAAAACTATCTCCACATCCTTACCTCTACCTATTTGTCAGTCAGTCTAACTGCGATGGTGGTGATGACGATGATGATAATGATGATGATCATCAACATTATCGTTAACATTGTTTACATGGTTTACACAGAGACATATAGAAATGTCAAAATACTTCATGACATATATTAAGTTTCGCACTACGAACGCGTGCTGAAATCGTTATCATCATCATGATCATTACCAAGATTAGCATCATTGCCATTGTCGCCATCATCATAATGATTATCGTCATCATCATCATCATCGCCATCGTCGACCTCCTCATCATCGCCATCGTCATGCTCATCGTCATCTTCATCGCCTTCGCTATATTTATCATCATCATCATCAACTTCACCTCATAGCATCTCTAAGGCCCTTAGCACAGCAATTACCATTTTGGGTGATTTTAACATACATAATGTTGAATGGTTACTGCCCGGACTGACGACGCTGATCTAGAGTGCGAGCTGTTTGCGGAATTGTTTAATCTCTCCCAGTTGGTAAAGCAACCAACCAGAATACCTGATAATCCTGACCATAATGCCCAACTCTTGGATTTAATCTTGACAAATAATCCAGATCAATACAGGATAGAGGTACTGTCACCACTTGTATCCTCTACCACAATCTCATCAAAGCCTCATTAGTTAACCCTCCCACACCTCCCCGTTCTGAACCTGTCAGGGTGACCCGATGGCATTTTGATAGGGCAGACTGGGATGGATTTAGAAATTATCTTGCTGACATTCCATGGCAGTCTTTCTTCTCTAGTGATCCCAATTCTACCCAGTCCCACATTTGTGACTTAATACTAGCTGGTATGGATTTATTCATACCTAGTCAACAGTTCACTAAAAGATCGAACTCTCCAAAATGGTTTGATGGCAACTGTGCCAGAGCAACAGCCCAAAATTCATTAGTATATAACTCTTACTTAAAATAAAAAACATCTGAATCATCTCTCAATTTAAAATTGCTAGAAATCATGCAAAAGCTGTAATAAATCTAGCCAAATCAAACCTTCTTCAAAAGCAAGCATCAAAACTACTTAACAACTCTAATGACAATAATATTTTGGTCAACTCTTAATTCTTTCAATAATAACTTTAACAAGTCATCATCCATTCCCCCACTAAAATCTTCAGATGGCAACATTACAAATGACCCGCGTGGGAAAGCGGATATTTTTGTCAGTACATTTGCCAGAAATTCTACTATAGATGATACCAGCCAGAATGTCCCAGTACTAGAACTTGACTCTCCCGAAATTGCCCCACTTAAAATACAGACAAGGTACGTAAAATCCATCCTAGACAATTAACCTACCAACAAATCTCCAGGCCCAGATGGAATTCTGCCAATTGTTTTGAAAAAGTGTTCCCCTGAACTTGCCTCTGTTCTAGCTAAATTATTCAGACTATGCATACGTACTTCTTCATTCCCAAATTCATGGAAAGAAGCCAATATCCACCCAGTTCAGAAGGAAGTTCCTCTGACCCATTTGATTACAAACCAATAGCTGTTACATCTTCTCTTGGTAAGGTATTTGAAACTTTCATTAATAAGCACACTGTTAAACATCTTGAATCCAACAACATAATTAGTGACAGACAATATGGTTTTCGCCACGAAAGATCCACCATTGACATACTCAATCTCCTAACTTCATACCATCCATCAATCAATTGATCTACATGGAGAAACTCATGCAGTAGCCACTGATATTTCTAAAGCTTTCGACAGAGTATGGCACCGTTCCCTGCTGTCCAAACTCCCTTGCTATGGACTAACGTCTTTTGTTCCTTTGATTTCTTCATATCTTAGTGACAGGAAAATAAAAGCAGATGATGTATATTCCAATTTCCACTCAATTAACGCCGTTATGCCGCAGGGATCAGTTCTGGCGCCAACCCTATTCCTGGTTCATATTAATGATCTCTTAACTGTCACCCACAATCCCATCCACTCATACGCAGATGACTCAACACTACATAGTTCATTCATACTCAGACACCCATTTACAAAGTCTATCTCTCCCTCTCAACTCAGTACAGCCATCTCCATAAATCAAGACCTATCTACGATCAGTGAATGGGGACAAAACAACCTTGTTTCTTTTAATGATAGTAAAACTAAATGTATACAATTTACTAGTAGACAGATATTGCCAGATTCGTACATTACCTTCAGTGCTACTAATATTCTCATCTCCAAAAGTATTGAAATTCTTGGCGTCTCACTTAACAATAACTTCAGCTGGACCTCTCATCTTAGAACACTTGCTAAAACCGCCTCACAGAAACTTGGATTATTGTACAGAGTCCGTAGCCTCTTCACTGATGAGCAGTTAGCTATAATTTATAAGAGTCATGTGCGCTCTCAGCTTGAATATTGTTCACCCTTGTGGAATGGATGTGGAGAGGTTGCATTAAAACATCTATATAAAATTCAGAACAAAGCTGTTAGAATTATTAACAACCCTGCCATTACAAATAAACTACCTCCCCTGCAAGTAAGAAGGAATCTTGCCTCCCTTGCGTTATTTTACAGATATTTTTAAGGCAAATGCTCAGACGAAGTTGCGTCCATGATGCCACCTCTCCATGCTTTCCCTCGTGCTACACGGACATCTGGTAGTGCTCATGACTGGAAAGTCACTCAGCCATATTGCAGAACTTCTGCCTATCAGAATTCTCTCATTTGCCGAACTGCATCTCTCTGGAACTCGTTTCCCCAGAGTTCTTTCCCTCCAAATTTCAACCCACAGCTGTTCAAGTCTAACTGTTACAGATATTTTACGAACAGAGGACACCAGTAATCTGGTGTATGGATTTTTTTTATATTCATTTGTTTTTCCTTCCTCTGCTCTGTTATTTAAAAAATAAAAATAAGAAAGGGGTCTAGAAAGCAGGAAATGCTGACAGAAGGACAACTACCAAAATGTGTGCCCGATGAATTAATGGGCCACAGCCTCATTCCGTCAGCATTCCAGCCCCCGGAATCCCTACTCCACCTGCCAGGTGTTAAACTAAACACAAGGCCTCACCGACAAACAGCAACGGGATCTGGGCAGACATTGTGAACCAGGTTTGGATCACAATTTAGGATGAGATTCAAGGGATTGCTTTTAATCTGATCCCTTCAGTCTGATGACGTATTTGTTTTATTTGTGCTAACTGCAGACGCCTTTGCTCAGGTATGGAGAGAGTTTTGGAAGTGGCTGGGTTAGATCCAGCCTTCATTAACCCCTTCAGTACCAGGAGGCTCTAGTAACAGCAAGACAATACCCTGGTAGCACACAACAACATACTAGACAAAGGCGGCAGCCCAGCCAAGTGCTCACCTATTATTTCCTTTTATAATTATCAGTTTAATTACTTAGTTTATATATTATTACAGCATTACAAACGGTTTACTAATGGATGATGATGATGATGATGATGATGATAATAATGATCATGATCATGATGATGATGATGTAGTCACGAGTGGCAATACAAAGGCTGAACCTTTTAGCTGCCGTTAGTTTCTCAGCTAAATAAAATCGTCCGTCACATAATACAGTACAACAGGAAGTTCTTATTTCTCACCTCAAACCTTGACTGTGATAATTCTGACATTTTTGGCGTCCCAGATATCTCCCTTCAACATAGTAAAATCGTGTGACGTCACTGGAAATAAACTGCAAGGAGGTAATTGGCAGCCAAAGGTTAAAAGCGTTCTGTTGTCACCACCCTGGATGCACTCTGGGATTGAGATTGTGTGTCGGGTAAACAAAAGCTGGATAGAGACAAAAAATTAGAACATGCGCAGACACATAAGCAGACACAGGAATGGAGAGAGAGAGAGAGAGAGAGAGAGAGAGAGCAGAATTTACATACTATGGTAGATATACGTAGATCAACAGACAAACAGACAGACAGTTAAGGAGATAAGGAAATATGTATACAGATAAGTAGACTGACTTTCCTTACCTATGAGGGACAGAAGCCACTACAGTCAGCACAGGTACAGTACATACCTGGGTCTGCTGTGTGAGGCCCGGGATCGAACCTGAGGGACAAGTGAGGCTTCTTTTTTTTCCCCCTTTATTCTCTCTCTCTCTCTCTCTCTCCATATCAGTCTTGCTATCCTCAGACGGTTTTCTTCAGCTCACATGATAATTTACCAACTACACGGGTTTGCTTTGGTCGGACTTAAACACGCTTCACTCCTTGCCTGTTTTCCTGCACCAATAAAAGCGTCGGCCACGAGTAACAATAACAAAAAATGGGTTCTCGCACTGAAGGGGTTCATTTTATTGTCATTTTCTCATCATTATTTTCTTAATTTTATGAACTGATGCCATTACCAGGTTTACTGACACAGCCACATATTACTGGCGATGACGGTACCGGTGATGATGATGATGATGATGATGGTATTGATAATGATGATGATGATGGATGACGATATTCATAATGATGTTGATGATGATGATGATGATAATGATGATGATTATGATGATGATGATGATGATGGTGATGATGCTGATGATGATGATGGAGTAGTGATCAGTGGCACTAAAGAGGTGATGATGATGATGATGGAGTAGTGATGAGTAGCACTAAAGAGGTGATGATGATGATGATGATGATGATGATGATGGAGTAGTGATGAGTGGCACTAAAGAGGCTTAAACCTTTGATGTCATCAGTTTCTATCAGCTGAGTATAACCATCCGTCATAAGCTGGAACAAAATAGGAAATACTTTATTCTCAGCCAAAACGTTACATGGAAAAGCTTTAACATTTTCTGCTCCAAATTTCTGCCTTTAACATAGTAAAATCGTGTGACGTCAGCGGAAATAAACTGCAAGGAGGTAATTGGCAGCCAAAGGGTTAAAGGCGTTTTGTTGTGGCCACCCTGGATGAACTCTGGGATTGGGACTGGGTGTAATTGATGGAGTACGAGATTGAGAAACAGATACACACACACACACACACACACACACACACACACACACACACACACACACACACACACACACACACCTGACAGAGAGAGAGAGAGAGAGAGAGAGAGAGAGAGAGACAGACAGACAGACAGACAGACGACAGACAGAGAGATAGACAGACAGACAGAGACAGAGACAGAGAGTACATTATTACAAGATAAGCTGACAGACAGATATAGAAATACACAGACAAATAAACTGGTAAGTAAACATAGAAACAAAGTTCTTAACATATAAAGACAGAAGCCACTACGGTCAACACAGGAAGATAACCGAGTCTGGTTAGTGAGGCCCGGGATCCAACCCTTGATATTTCTGTGGTTTCTTTGCCTTGTATACAGTTTTTTTTTTTACATGTTGGCTTGATTTAGTGCCTTGCTCGGTTAGAATCCTTAGACTCTCTCTCTCTCTCTCTCTCTCTCTCTCTACCAGTGTACAGCACTTAATTCCATCAATATTAACACTGCATACCACGCTGTTTCCCTCAGTCGATAAATATTCAACCATATATACTTTGCCTGTTGATCTGGGAAGATAAAGAATTCCTTTCTTCGGTATAAGGATCAAAACTTTACCAAGTTTTCGCCGTTCCTTTGACAGAAACCCTTACAACCGACAGGGAAAGAAACCAGGTCTGTGACTGAGAACCAGGTTTCGATCCAAAACGGGGAAATGGTTTCTTTTTCAGTTACCACTTAATAACTGACACCACTGCTTCACATGATGAACAGTCTTTACAACATCCATCAGTTATCCCTCCACACCAGACATATCCAACAATTTCATCCAGGGAAACAACCAAGTGACTGAGTTTCCATCATTCTCGACCTAATATCAGTACTGGAGATTATTATTATTTTTTTTTTATCCATGGACTACTATATACTATATTCAATAAGTATTCATTGACCTCTAACATCTCCATCGCCATCCATAATACATCCCTATTTCCTCTGTCAAACTTAATCCTAAAATGCAGCTATATATGCTTTCTCCACCATCTACACTGTTGCAAATATGCCATCTACACATCCATTACCACTCTAAAAATTACCCTGTTCCTCACACACCAAACAGTCTGATATCTGTCTTATCTTTATCACTGTTCTTCCAAATACCTTTGCTACAACACTCATCAGACTTATTCCATAATAACTTCAGCACTCCCTTCTGACACCTCTTGTACCAAGGTAATAATACAACCTTTTTCTCTTCCACGGGTACAGTTCTATTAATCCAGGCATTTTGACATATTACCCACAGACAGTTCACTGCACTCTCTCCACCACATTGTATCATTTCTGCATATACCTGACAACAATTTACGATAAACACACTTAAGCATAAACAGACTAAACACAAACCTCATACACACACACACACACACACACACACACACACACACAGCAAGAGGCTCCTGAGCCATCACTATCTACCAGGATTCCATTCCAGGGTGTCCAGGGTTTCTTTTTTCTTTTTCTTTTTTTTAATAAATCTATTACAGACTGGAGAAGCTTGGTCGTGAGTAGCTATTATTGTTTTAATTTTCTATGTGAGGTTAAGATTTTGCGTGCAAGCAGACTCTCTCGCTCTCCCTCCCTTGTCTCCCTTCCTCCCTCCCAGTCTCTCTCACTCTCTTTCTCTCTCTCTCTCTCTCTCTTCTTCAGCACCCCCCTTCGCTATTTCTCTCTCTCTCAAGTCGGGTGGTGATGATGATGATGATGATTATGACAGTGATGCTGATGATGGAGCATTGATGAGTGGCCCTGGGAGGTTTAGAGGGGTTTTCTTGTGGCCAACAAGAATGAACTCTGGGACTGGACGTCGGGTAACAGCCGGATTAAAAGATGGAGAAAAGGAAAGACAGGTAAGCAGATTTACGAAGACAGATCGATGTACAGACTAGAGTAGATTAACAGACAGATAGATAGACTGACAGACAGATTCAAAGGTATATGGACAGATAGACACATGGATGGATAGATAGATATTTGGATAAACAGATAAAACAGACAGATATAAAGATAAAATAGTGGTGAAGGCTTAGAGAGACAAAGTCAGAAATGAGGACAAACTAATAAAGTAATTACCTGATTAAGGCAGACAGATATAGATAGATGAATAGATAGATTGACAGTTACCAACATGTGAATAGACAGACAGAGAGACGGACACAGACACAGAGACAGTTCCACACACAGCCAATGCATCCGTCCTTCAGTCACAAACTCGTACAGCCAACACAGGTGGATATCTGGGTCTGGACACTGAGGCTCCGGGATCGAACCCACGAAGCAACAGGGTTTCTTTTCCTGTATCACGACGGGGTTCAAAGCTGGGTTCGTGTTTCCTTTGTGTTTGTTTATTATATCTTTTCACGTTGATCGGTTATTGATGTCAGTGCTTTTATCTTTAACTCTCTCTCTCTCTCTGACTGCAGTACCTCCATGAGCACGATTATGTGTGTGTGTGTGTGTGTGTGTGTGTGTGTGTGTGTGTGTGTGTGTGTGTGTGTGTGTTTAAATGTTGTTTGTTTATTTGTGTGTGCAGTTGTGTGTATTGTATTTGGGTCTGTGTGTGTTTCTTTCTATGTGTTCTTGCGTGTGTGTTTATATGTGTTAATGTGTGTGTTAATGTGTCTTTATGTGTTTGTTTGTGTCTGTTTGTGTCTATGTGTGCCATTCTGTGTGTGACTGTGTACGTTTCAATGTGTTTCTGTTTGAATGTGTCAGTGTGTGTGTGTGTGTGTGTGTGTGTGTGTGTGTGTGTGTGTGAACAATATAAGAAACAGGTGTTTGCCTTTTTCATCACATCTGGTGGAAGGGTTCAGGATAAACCAAGGATCTGACCGTTTGATTTTGATAACAATAAGTCAAAGGACAAGGCCACAGGGTTAGGTTAAATTTTGACCTAGCAATATCGACGTAAAATTTTGTATTCTCTTTAAACCCAACTTGGTGTACGAACTGAGGGCAAATGAAGAACTAACTTAATTTTGAGGTCAGTCAGTCGAAAGTCAAGGTCACAGGGCAAGGTCAGACATCAACCCGTGTGTCTTTATGTGAAGAAAATAACGAAGTGATTTTTAATGAACCACTCTTAGGTCAATAAAATCGTCTGGCGTTAGCTGGAACAGAATACAAGAGGCATCGTGACCATGAAAGAGTTAATTATTCACGTAAGTTAACCAAGGCTTTACTTAGGGATGGAAGAGTGATGCTGTGGCTGCTTTGGCTGAGATAGATAGACAGATAGATATAAGGACAGATAGATTTATAGCTTTTCCTTACATATGACTGACAGAAGCCACAACAGCCAACAGTGGTAGATAACTGGGTCTGGTGTGTGAGGGTCCGGGGTCGATACCATATGTAAGTGAATGGGCTTCTTTCTTTTCAAGGACGTGATGCGTTCGTTAGCTGACTGAGAGCCAGGTCTCGATCCATTTAAAAACGCAGGGTTTCTCATTTTCACTGCTACTTAATATTTTACACCATTGCTTCACATAATAAATTCTCTTTACAACCTTCATCACTTTTCCTTCCACACTGGAAACAACTTCCATCCAGGGAAGGAACCAGATGTGTGACTGTGAATCAGGATTTGATCTAACATCGGTAATGGGGATTAATATTTATTAACCCTGATTAATTTACACGATTGTTTTTCATATATGAACACTACTGTATGCATAATATATCAGGTGTATGTTCACATCATGAACTTTCAACACGTTTTATAACCCCCATTTCCTCATTCAAACTTAATCAACAAATGAATCTGCATATGCTTTCTCCAATGTTTATACTGCTGTAAATATGCACTGATGATATTCTTGACCACACTAAACAATACCCTGTCCCTCACACACCAAACACTCTGATATCTGTCTTATCTTTATCACTGTTCTTCCAAATACCTTTGCTACAACACTCAGCAGACTTATTCCATAATAACTTCAGCACTCCCTTCTGCCACCTCTTGTACCAAGGTAATATTACAACCTTTTTCTCTTCCACGGGTACAGTTCTATTAATCCAGGCATTTTGACATATTACCCACAGACAGTTCACTGCACTCTCTCCACCACATTGTATCATTTCTGCATATACCTGACAACAATTTACGATAAACACACTTAAGCATAAACAGACTAAACACAAACCTCACACACACACAGGAAGAGGCTCCTGAGCCATCACTATCTACCAGGATTCAATTCCTAGGTCTATAGTGGTTTCTTTTTTCTTTCCTTTTCTTGTTTTATAATCTATATACTGGAGATGCAATTAGTCGTGGGTAGTTATTATTGTATTAATTGTTCTGTATGTAAGGAAAAGATTTAACTTGCACGCAGACTCTCTCTCGCTCTCCCTCACTTGTCTGTTTGCCTCTCTCTCTCTCTCTCTCTCTCTCTCTCTCTCTGCAGTAGCGCTTGACTAGGATTGTGTGTGTGTGTGTGTGTGTGTGTGTGTGTGTGTGTGTGAAAAACAGGTGTTTGCCTTATTCACTGCATTTCGTGGAAGGGTTCAGGATAAACCAAGGGGCTGACCGTATGATTTTGATAACAATAAGTCAAAGGACAAGGCCACAGGGTTAGCTTAAACTCTAACCTCGCACTATCGACGAAAAATTTTGTATTCTATTTTAACCAAACTTGGTGTACGAACTGAGAGCAAATGAAGAACTAACTTAATTTTGAGGTCAGTCCATCGAAAGTCAAGGTCACAGGGCAAGGTCAGACATCAACCCGTGTGTCTTTATGTGAAGAAAATAACGAAGTGATTTTTAATGAACCACTCTTAGGTCAATAAAATCGTCTGGCGTTAGCTGGAACAGAATACTAGAGGCATCGTGACCATGAAAGAGTTAATTATTCACGTAAGTTTACCAAGGCTTTACTTAGGGATGGAAGAGTGATGCTGTGGCTGCCTTGGCTGGGATAGATAGACAGATAGATATAAGGACAGATAGACATATAGCTTTTCCCTACATATGACTGACAGAAGCCACAACAGCCAACAGTGGTAGATAACTGGGTCTGGTTAGTGACGGTCCGGGGTCGAAGCCAATGTTGTGTGGGCTTCTTTTTTTCAAGGGCGTGATGCACTCGTTAGCTGAATTCCCATTTTGTTCGTTAATGTTTTCTGTTTACCAATGTTCTCTCTCTCTCTCTCTCTCTCTCTCTCTCTCTCTGCGATATTTTCCATGCCATGTTATTTCCCCAATTCTATGGATAAGTATATAACAATGTATATTTTGCCTGTCACAGTGAAATATCAATATTCCTATGACTGCTACATAGGCCATCTTCTCTTTCCTCTCTTCTGTATCAGGCGTGAAATTTTATCAGGTTGTGGTCCTTCCTTTAATAGAAAGCCTCTCAATCAAAGAGGAAAGAAACAAGATCTATAAATGAGAACGAGGTTTCCACCCATTCAATACACGGGTTTCTATTCTTTAACATTATTTAATTATTTACACCAATGCTTCACATAATAATTTCTCTTTACAACCTTCATCACTTTTCCTTCCACACTGGAAACAACTTCCATCCAGGGAAAGAAGCAGATGTGTGACTGAGAACCAGGAGTTGATCTAATATCGGTAATGGGGATTATTTTTTATTAACCCTGATTAATTTATTCTCTGTTTCTCGTATAAGAACACTACTACATGCAACAATCATCAGGTGACTATTTACATCATAAACTTCAACATGTTTCAAAATTCATCCCCTATTTCCTGTGAAACCTAATTCACAAAATCACCTCTATATGCTTTCTCCATCATATGTACTGATGTAAATATCCGCTGAAGGTATCCATTACCACTCTAAAAATTACCCTGTTCCTCACTCACCAAACACTCTGATATCTGTCTTATCTTTATCACTGTTCTTCCAAATACCTTTGCTACAACACTCAGCAGACTTATTCCATAATAACTTCAGCACTCCCTTCTGCCACCTCTTGTACCAAGGTAATATTACAACCTTTTTCTCTTCCACGGGTACAGTTCTATTAATCCAGGCATTTTGACATATTACCCACAGACAGTTCACTGCACTCTCTCCACCACATTGTATCATTTCTGCATATACCTGACAACAATTTAGGATAAACACACTTAAGCATAAACAGACTAAACAGAAACTTCACACACACACACACACACACACACAGGAAGAGGCTCCTGAGCCATCGCTATCTACCAGGATTCGATTCCAGATCTAGTGGTTTCTTTTTTGTTGTTTTTTTTCTTTTTTTTTGGGGGGAGGGGGTAAATCTATAGTAGACAGCAGATACAATCACTCGTGAGTAGTTATTATTATATTACTAGTTCTGTATGTGAAGAAAAGCTTTAACGTGCAAGCAGACTCTCTCGCTCTCTCTCTTTCTCACTCTGACTGCAGTAACTGTTGACTACGACTGTGTGTGTGTGTGTGTGTGTGTGTGTGTGTGTGTACAGAGTATAATGGGGGGGGGTAACGCCGTGTCCCCTTTTATCTATAAGGGCTAAGGCGTTGCTCCTAGGTAGGGGACTTTGGTTTCTGAAGCGTGTAGCACTTTACGACCGGATGCCCTTCCTGATGTCTACCAATGACTCTTGGGTGGACTTCAACCTCTGACCCTTCGGTCAGAGCGCTCGAACCCATTGAGCCACGGCTGCTACAACCAGCTAGGTGACGGGAGAGCGCTACCTCTCCCAGCAGGGCAGCTTACCCAGGCTCAGCGAAAACTCATGACTCTGCAGTCACAAGTCGGACGTTCTACCACTAAGCCACCACTGAACCAAGGTGTAGCGACCTGCCACTCCACTACAGGTGTACCAAGATCACACCTGTAAATTACCAACACTTCACTGACTTATTTTAGGAGTCAAGGTGAAATGAGAGGAGCCATTTGTATTTCTATTTCAATAGTAAAAAAAAAAAAAAAAAAACTACTTAAGACACGGCACTCTACTTATCACTATAAGACACAAAACCAGGTGAATTTCATGATTCCATAGTTAATACCTTCTGAGATTTGCTCCAAAAACGAAATCTCTACGCCCAGCCACCCACCTCTATGGACGGACACCAGTGATAACAATACCCTCCTCTGCCTTTGTCAGGTGGAAGGTATAAAGACTCTTGCTATATCGTCACAGGAAGGCTGCAGCCACACCTTTCACTAGCTCTAGCGTTTATAATTCAATTATTTAATCTTTTTTACATTTCGTCAAACAAGTTTTTTTTTATTTTTTATTAAAACTAAGCGCACGAACATGTAGGCACGCTCCTAAGTCAAGACAGTCAATGTAAAAACACCTGTGGGGGTAGGAAATGGTTACACTGCCTTCCACATCTATAGCCTACCTATCTATCTGTCTAACCAACTATCTATCTATCTATCCATCTATCTATCTATATCCAGAGGCATTAATTCCATAAAGGGTGGCCATGAACAAATCGCCTCTATGTCACCCTCTCCCCTACCATTTGGCTGCCCTCCCACCAACCCACACACCCCTCCCTGCATCTCCACAGCACATAAAATAATTTCCCAACAGGGCAGAGGTAAAATCTGTTCCATTTCAGTCGTGTATTTCAGTAATTATGTCAACCAATGGTAGATTGATTTTCCCTTCACAAAACATGATTCAATAACATGCTTCTCTCTCTCTCTCTCTCTCTCTCTCTTTCAACTTGTCAATGAATGTCCAAACTCAGCCATGTGATGCCTTCCCATGACGTCATGCGTAGTTCCATTTTGAAGAAATGAATAATAAAAGTGATAATAAAAAATGACCACAAATTTCTGCGCGGCGGCTGTTCTGACCTCCAGCCCGTCAAAGGAAGGGAATACGCCATCAAATGTCAAACACACGAGTCCCCCCACCCAACTCTATGCCCTCCAACACCCATTTTCTCCCGCCATAGACCAGGCCAGGCCACACATTCCCACGCTGCCCCACCCCCAACAACCCAAACATAAATCTGGCGGGAATTTGCAATTTTTTTTTTTTTTTACTTCATTATGCTTTTTTCAGGAATGAAGCGCTAAAAAAAATTCTGGCAGACTTTACGGGCAGAGAGAGAGAGAGAGAGAGAGATTAGGTTTAACCCATTAATGCCTTTTTTTATTCCTGACATCTCCAAACGACCATAATGGGATGTGGTGAGGTCATTAGCAGTGCAGGTGTTAATGAAGGGCATCTCAAGTCCTACAGGTGAGGTCATTAGCAGTGCAGGTGTTAATGAAGGGCACCTCAAGTCCTACAGGTGAGGTCATTAGCAGTGCAGGTGTTAATGAAGGGCATCTCAAGTCCTACAGGTGAGGTCATTAGCAGTGCAGGTGTTAATGAAGGGCATCTCAAGTCCTACAGGTGAGGTCATTAGCAGTGCAGGTGTTAATGAAGGGCACCTCAAGTCCTACAGGTGAGGTCATTAGCAGTGCAGGTGTTAATGAAGGGCACCTCAAGTCCTACAGGTGAGGTCATTAGCAGTGCAGGTGTTAATGAAGGGCACCTCAAGTCCTACAGGTGTAAAGGTGTGGCCAAACATCAAACAAATCGCCTGGCATCAGCAACAATAAGACACGCAGGATTGCCACGGCTGCTGCCATTAATCTCTTCAGTAGCGTCTTTTGTTAGTTTTTTGTCGCTACTGCCAAGCTCTTTCCTTTTTGTCAGGGGAGCCGCCTCGTAATGAAGGGGTTAATAAAGCCTGTATCTTACACGTGCAGTTCAGTGCGCCTTAAATCGTCTGCTGCCACAGGAATATATACAAGCCAAACGTGCTGTGTCTGAAGCGCTTTACTTCCACTTTATTTCTTAATAACATCGACTGGCAGCCGCAACGATGGACAAAAGACGTCCTTGGCCTGAACGATCTAATCTGCCCTCTCGCCATCTATCACCGACGTTTGCCTTTACAACAAAAGCCTGGCCCAATAGCCCAACACAGCTG